>NC_137454.1:249650633-249868133 GCF_964235325.1 Thermobia domestica
TAAGAGGCGTTGCCAACTTGTGGATCGCATCACATTCAACACAAAGACAATATGTTGCTAAAATAACATATTCAACTACCTTCTCATCGCATATCCCAAATATTGTCTAGTCCGCAATCACACGATAAAGGTGTTCCCCAAGGATCGGTGCTAGCCCCTCTACTGTTACTTGAGTATATAAACGATCTCCCCTCTAGAATTACAGGACACATTACCCTATACTTTATGCAGACGATGCAAACATAGTATCAGACTCGTATAAAGAGGAACTTCAAAGAAAAATAAATATTACTACTGGGTAATCAGAAAACTAGCTCTATGAAACCAAATTAATGCTGAACTGTGATAAAGTTAAATGTTTGTTTCTTAGTTCCGGCAGATTATATTGTATATCACTCTTCTTACATTGCACCATAAAAGTTGTGAATATATGCAACCAAAAAATTGTAGGTATTTATTTGTGTAATTGACGACAAAATCAAATGGCTCGAACATCAAAGTTCTCTGCTATAAACTAGCCTCAGCAATATATATAATCAGATCTCTAGCACCAATATTAGATAATCAATCTATATTATCTCATTAAAAAAAATAATAATCAAATACCATATATGGCACAGTGTTCTGGAAAACCTAATCGGAACTAAATAAGATTTTTCGCTTGCAAGAAATGGTGATAAGAATTATCACACACTTCGTTTATCGGAAAAGCAGTCGTGAACTTTTCAAAAAACAGGATACTAAAGTGCCATGTGTGTATGCATCGTATATACGAAGTATGATCTACAACTAGGGAACACTTAAATGAATTTCAAAAGAATTCTGATAGACATAACTATAATACAAAGATTAAAGATGATCTGCCGGTGTAGTCAGACCGGAATAATCTAACGTCTCAAATAGCATAGTTAAAGAAGTTACACTGTATAATCATTTTCCAGCTGAGATAGAGCTAGGTGAAAATATTACATCTAAAAAACTTACCCGATAAATATTGCTAAGAGGTTCATTTTATAGTATAGATGAATTCATGTTTATCAGATTTGAAAAACAGAAAAACTTACATGAAACAACTTTGCTGTGTGATTCTACAAATATAAGCGAACGATTGTGAACACTTATATTTCTAATTTCGTTGTTACTAAATTAAAGTTTATAAAAATAATTTTTTGTATCTTTATTGTTTGTAATCTCTGAAAGCTTGCACACTGACACGTTTCATACCTTTTATCATTTTGTACACAATAAGATCGAAGAAACGCAATAAACTGCCGTGCGTGCTCCAGTATTTGTGTAATGGTGTATGTCAGTCATTTTGAATCAGTTCTTTCACATGCTGGATGACCTCCACAGAAATGGATAATGATGGACGATCAGAGTGGTCTGCATCATCATAAGACTGCCTCTACTGGAAAACTAGTGGTGGTATTTAAGTTAAATCACCTAATGATCGTACTACGTTGTCAATGAATTCTGTTATCGTCTAACATAAGTCTTCCCATCTGGTTGAAGTTAATTTATCTACATATGTTGTGTGAGGTTATCTTAGATGGGAGAGAGAGAGAAAGACCTTCTAGGCTAATTGGTTATGAAGCATTAGAATAAACAATTTCCAAGTTTATGGTTTAACTGGCAAAGGGGCCGAACACGAACTTCCTGGATTTCCCTCATATGTTGGATTAGCTTTTTGCCCCAAGGAAAGTCTTATTCCAGACAAAACATAAGCTAAGTAGGACTACTAAACCAGTGAAGTATAGATACATATAACAACCATCTTCTAGAGTTCAATAAGATATATATGGAAAATAAGACATTAGGAAAAATGGATTGAAAAGGTGAAGTTAGAATTTGGAAATCACATAAACAAAAAGTGGACAATTATGATGGCTTTATTACTAATTCTATAAATATGTATTTTGAAAACAGACTGGCTCTTTAAAGCATCAAGAATCTTTTCTATTTGACACTAAAATGAGCAATCAGTTTGATCTTTATTATTTTTTTAAAGGAGTTGCACGACTAATACGAGAAAAATAAAGATATATCTTAGTTCTAAGAATAAGAGGTAACTGGTGAATCCAGTACAGTTAATTTGATATGCAGAGTGAAAAAATGAATGACTGGATCCGAGATTAAAACTCGTATATCGGCTTACCGTGTCGATACATTACCACTACGCTTCCCAGTCCGTTCCTTGAACAGCCATAGAATCTATCATCTGTATTACTAAAATAGTACAGTATTATCATTACTGAAACATTTGTCTATAGTGTAGAATAATGACGGACAAGCTTTTTCAGGAGGAATCCCAAGAAAAAAAAAGTAAAAACTACGCAGGACAATATAATTTAGGAAAATCAACTATGGTACACTTTACAAAATCCTTGTAATACCAAACCCTACTAATGACTGACACTTTTAATGATCTTGTTCGAAGTATACTTGTTCTTCTTTCTATTTGTCAGATCAGAAATCATATCACGGGCCCGACAGAACTTTTCATGGAAACGCATGTAGCCCGTGGCCCAAAGTTTGCTCACCAGTGGTGTAGACAATATTCAAGCCCAATGGGCAAAAGAAAATACGACTCTTTCTTTTCAGAATACTGTATAAATACACCAATTTTCATCACTTTAAGAATAATAAAACATTTGAGAACCAATAGAATACAGAAAATATGTTTCGCTGCGGTTCTGTATACTCGATTGGTTCACACATTGCAATTTTGTGCACATTGTCTCACGTTCAATTTCCATAGATAAACTATGTTGAATAAGCTTTCTGAGGGGATACAAAAGATAATTAACATATGCCGACTCGTGGACAGAAAGAATAACATTAGGAGCCAGTGTACTGACCATGCATCGCTTAGCTAAAACGGTATAATATAGAATCTTTCGGAGTTTGTTACATCAGGGGGCGAAAGTACTAGTTTGTGAATGAATCTTCAGAAAGCTTCGAGATTGTATGTTAATATTTTATTATAGTGTAAATGCCAGAGAAGGCACTTTTATTGTACCATATAAAAACAGAAATATTATGTGTATCAAGTTGTCTGCCAGTGCACACGAGAGTTGCTTTAGCTAGATATTTTTTTAAAGAGTAATTTTTAAAACATATACATAGTAAGAGAGAGAGAAAGGCCGACAAAGGGAAAAATAACATACTATGCCAACACTTCACTAAAACATTAAGCAGGGCACGAAATCCGATTATATAACTCCGAAGTTAAACTCTTTACGTTCCACAACTGTGAAATATGAATAACAAATAGAACCAAAACGTTAACCCACAAAGTAAACTCACTCAACCGGTCCACCTCCTCTCCTCTTCTAGTCTTGGGAGGAATAACTGCGAGACGACCTCGTTAGCTAACCTTTTCGACGACTGACTACCCTTTCTCTCCCTGTCTCTGTCAACGGCGCTTGGTTGGTACCACCAACTACTACATAAACTGTGTTCCTAAGTCAAAATCCCTTTCTACACTTCTAACAGCGGGCAACAACATTCCCAGATCAGGTTCATTAAGTTTAAAAACCACGTACGTTAGTTAATAGGAGGGGAAAATCTAAAAAGTACGTCAGACACAAAACATCTAATACTCAACCTACCTTTCACAGCCTTTCGTTCACCAACGAATGCACATGATTATCTCAACAAAAAGATCCACATTGAAAATATTATGCAGCTAGATTAGTGTTATGGGTACGGTCATTCAATTTTTACATTTTCATACTAGTCTAGACTGGAAAGCTTCAGCTTGGAATTAGTAGTATTACGATTTTATTATTAAAAAAAAAATGATATTCCGGCTTTTTACTACGTTCCTCAACGAGTGGAAAATAAACAACTACGCTTCCACAAGATGCTATTAAGTAAACTATTGTATGTATTTTCAAGAAATATTGGTTCATTTAATAGTATTTTGAATGACGGGAAAATGAATTTAAGAAAAAATATGTATTAGGTACATAGGACTATTTTTGTTACTCCTTGCACACTCTTAAACAATCCCTTTAATTAAAAATGTACACATCTAAACTTCTAAAAAAGAAATTACATATGATGAAGTCATAAAGAACAAGAAATCTCTACTTATTTTTCGACAAGTAAACGGGGGGTCAAACGAGAAACTAAAGTCTAAAAAAGGGCACATTCATGAATTTTGAAGATGAATTCCAGGACTTACTGAATAATACATAGTTCTACATCGAATACAACTAAGTTTTTTTTTTTATAAAAAATGAAGAAAAGTGTCGTTCAATTTAAAGGAAGAAAAGTTATTTGAAACAACCAAACATAACACAGCACCGAGCTTGGATAAAGATGATCGCAAAAACTGCAATGGCCCACGCTTCAGCGCGCAGAACCAAACACAAGTTACCAACCAATGAAAGAGGCCTATTCACATTTGAAATCGCCCAATCCAGAACTGACACCTATTTCACCAACAGATCTCCAAGAAATCTTCCAGATTGCTCTCGAAAGGGTTAAATTACAATAGAATGAATTTCTTCAATATTTTTTTCTGCCAAGAAAATTGCACTCCAGAATTAAAAAGACATTCTCAACAAGGCAGCAGAGAAGACTCTAAAGAAAATTAATTACATCCCCACAACAACTCAAGGATAGTTACATGTACGAACGAACGATTCCTAGACCACGTTCAAGTTTTCTGCAAGTATATTCTGACATTTACTCCAATGCCGCTTTACGGATCACGAAAACAAGAAGACAGGAGAATAGTTCATCCCGTCATACCTAGTACCATTCTCTGGAGGATTTTATTCATCTTTCACCATAATTTCAAACCATTTATGGAGATACAGTGGGCAAAGTAGCCCGAAATAACTATTTTAGACGCCCTTTTCCTTCTTTGGCATGAATAAATTGACTATCTACTACTACTACTACGACGACGACGACAGAAAATTATCACCAAAAGTGCTGAAAACAAAACTTTCAATGAAGTTCAGGAAAAAGTAATTGAATCGTTCAATCAGGAAACAACTTTTTTGCATCAATCAGAAGACATCACTGCTACATAACTAGGTCAATGTAAATGAAGCTAGTATTTTGAGAAAGAGTAAGTTAATTCACTACACAAGAAAATGATGTCATTTAAATTGAAAGATTTTTATCGCTGTACAAAATTATCACACGATTCTCTCGGGGAAAAGTAGCCATGATATCTAAACGCTCATTCACTCTCTCTGAGAGTGATAAACTTATGCATTATATATGTATGCATGTAACGAAATAAAATTCACCTGTAAAGTGTAACAGTTTGTGTATCTCCGCATATGAAATCTACCAATTTGAAGGATACAATAGGTAGGCCTACCTTTGAGTATAGCGAAGTCGTGGGTTCAATTATTTTGAATTTTACTGTGTTTTTATAATCGGAAATTGGTGATCTTTAAGTTTCCACAACTATAGTTAAATAAGAATGTAACTCTACAGTGGGAACCGGTGGTGTTGTCATGTTATCCAGCTTTTTTGAAGACGAAATAGTGTGGCGAGGAACGGCGTATACTGTGAAGGTGGATCTTACATTATGATCTGCGCGTCCACCAACTATATTGGATTTGGAGCCCAAGTTAATAATAAACCCCGCCTTCATAATCTCCGTATTGAAGAAGGATGCAAAACACAAAAACTAATCTATAATTAAAGTCATTTTTTAATTGTCATACTTTCGTTGTTAATTGAGTTACTTACAAAAAAAAACAATAAAAAAGAATGGAGAATGTAGAGAAGGGTCTTAACAATGAGTAGCTGTTTGGCAAGAAGTATTGAAACATCCAATACCGAAAATTCTAAATTTATTCTATGTTCAATATATCACAATTTTTCCAATTATCCGTCTGAAGTGCCCGTTCTTTCCCGAGTGCGAAAAAAGATTAGAAAATAATTTGATGGCTACTATATGATTAAAATTACCAATATTAATATTACATAATATAATTGCCAGTACTCTGCCACGTATAATCCCTCATTATATTGGCCATTCATTGTACTAAACTATTCTTCGGTATACTCTCGACCAACATTTTTATATACTCCAACTTATTAGATAATAAGTTACTGTAGTATTTGTAAACATTTCGTTTATAAGTTAAATTACTTGTCCTTCGCACAGCACTCAACCTCGACATTTTGTCATCTAACTACTACTTGCTACCAACAACTGACAAAAGGACATGCAACTGATAAATACGTTCTTTTACCCATTATGGTAAAAATATCTTTCAAATTATCTATGTGAAAGTGTTATCAATGCTTAAAATTATACAATATATATGTGACCGACACTTCATAATAAAGAAATCCCGAGTTCCACATTCGGTACCTACCATTCTGATTTTATTTGACTTTTCTTATTCACTGGGGGGGGGGCGCGGTGGCTCAGTGGTAGAGCGTTCACCCCTGGTGCTTGGGGTCCCGGGTTCGATCCCAGCCCCCGCCAAGTGAACCTTGTGGTGGACAAACACCGTGCTCGTGGGTTTTCTCGGGGTTCTCCCACTTTCTTCATTTCACCATTTCACTCATCTCTCATCATCACCGTCTCCTTTAGCCTAACCGGCATAACCGTGGGACGTAAAACTTAAAGATTTCATTTTTTTTCTTATTCACATCACACCAAAATGAGGAATAATTTGCAATTTTTATTTCGCTATACTACAACAAAGCTAACATTTCAATTGTTAGGTATTGAGTACCTGCACCACGTTAGTTCTCTTTTAGCACATTGAAGTATTTGTCTGTTTTCCTTGATATGAACTGGAAATGTAACTTGATTTTCACTGATTTCACCTTCAAATCTATATAAACGCTCCTTACTTCGTGAACGAGAAACACCAAATATAGAAGTAGGAGGGGAGAAAACAGAACACGTGTCTAGTTTTCCATATCTAGGTAGTGTTATTAGTGATGGTATGAAGTGCGAACGAGAAATAAAAGCAAGGATAGGAATGGCGAAAGAAGCCTTCAGGAGGAAGAAAAGACTATTTTGTAGCCTTGAATAAAAAAAAAAGTTGAGAAAAAAATTCATAATACACTTCGTGTGGAGTATTGTACTGTATGGGTCAGAAAGTTGAACATTATCAAAAGATGATGAAATATGACTAGAAGCTTTCGAAATGTGGGTGTGGAGAAGAATGGAGAGAACTAGCTAGGTCGAGCGAAAAACCTATAAGAGGGTCTTAGAAACGGCGCAGGATTTTTTTTAGATATTATTAAGAAGAAGAAAAGAAACTGATTGGTACATTGAGTAAGAAAAAAACTGTATCGTGAGGAATGTATTAGAAGGTATAGTGGCAGGAAAGAGAGGGAGGGGGCGAAGGAGACTACAATTGACAGACGGTATCAAAATAGAAAAATCGTACATGAAGATGAAGAAGTTAACGGGAGACCGTGAAGCATGAAAGCTTCTCAATTGCGGTAAGTGACCTGTCAATAATGACAGAAAACCTGATGATGATGATGTCTTCGTTAAAATATTTTGTTGTACATAATTTTAGTATTTAATACTCAACTTTAATGTAAGCAAAATTAAATTTACAAATAATGCAAATTCATTTAACTGGACTTAAAATCAGTGAAATCACATAATTAAAATTTCAGTTGATTTTTATAGAAAGAAGTGAATCAATTCCTTTTTAAACAAATGGACTTAAAAAAAAAAAAACATGGGTACTCAATATACTATTAAGTGTGAGGCGAAATAACACAGCTGTGGATATATCTATTAATCCCTCCCTTTTCTCCTCCATATCACAGTGAGATAGCAAAACGGAAATTGTATCAAAGTACAAGTAACACCGTAAACAAGATGGTGGTATATACTGCACAAAAATAAAAATTATAAATTATATTTTTTCGTATTTAAGACTAGCGACTTTCAAATTGTTCCTTTATTATATGATATATTAATCCTATACTTCGGGCAAGGAACTGTAATTACTCCCGTATGCCACATAACCATTTGTAGTTCGATAATAATAAAACGTTTATGTTTCCAGTACAGAATAAACAACTGTATAAATTTAACTCAGAAGACAGATTTAGTATTCTGCATAGACCAATATATCTTCAAATTTAGAACGTTCGATGCACACATAACTTCTCTAAAATCACCCCCTATGCATGACGCAGAGGGATTATACGGAAGAGATTTGTATTCCCACTTATCTGAAAAAGATAGTAACTACATTCGAAACCACAACAAGCAGGCAAACTGCCTAATATTTCATACTTCAATCCTTCCTGGATCCGAGCTCCAATACTTCCTACTCCCAACACACACACACACACACACACACACAAACTATCATGAAAAAAAGACGAAAAAGATAAACCAAGGTAGATTTTTATGTGCACGCAAATCAAGATAGTCACCCTTTACTTTTAAAAAAAGAAGTGGAAAACATAAATTCCTTTATTGGAGTTTTTTTATTTTTTTTTATTCTAATCGCGATGGTACGCACCATCAGGGTGATTTAGAAGAAGAGATACGAATGTTTAAGTAGTGGAAAGGGTGAAATTTAAGTAAGGGATGATTCAGGAGACCGTTATTTCAGTTGCAGTCGTGCTTATATGCACTCACATCCACACACATACATATATATATATATACGTAGTCACATACAGCAAAACCACAGCAGCGACGCTTTTCCAGCTTACCAGTGAAAGTCCTTATCCCTCGGATGAATCGATGACCGTACCAGAGGATTTAATGGTATTTACCCGCTTAAGTAACCAAAAACTCGAGAGTTAGTGCATGTCTCTGGTGGGAATTCTGTCTTTTTCAGCATTCAAGCACAAACAAACATTACATATATAGCTTGAAACGCAGCACTAATGTACATATAAGAAAGAAAATACATGTATAATGGATTCGACTACAGTGTGATGATAAACAAGCTAAACCTGATGCATCATTTACCTTTTTCTTCTTAATCTTCCTATGAAAAAGTGTTTTCAGTCTTTAGATGATACTCCATGTTGTAACGTTGTGTTGGTACAGTCTGTGCGTAATATTTTACGCACAGACTGTACCATTAATCTTGTACGTATACAGAAAGTTTATACATCAGTAATGACCTATGGAAGTCTTCAAGCTGCCTGAAATCAACCACCAGGGGACCAGCCAGGCAAATGGACAAATGACTGAACATCACTCTAAATCGCACTTGATTCAATACGTCATTAGAGATGAAAACTACTGTGTGTCTATCTCACGAGAATACTATGATTATCCGTTTTATTCAAGATTTCACATTCAACATCTCCCATGTACAACATTTGATGCATTTATAGTGAACTGCAAAAGTAAATAAAACACAATACTAGAATGACTGGTCTGAATTGACGTATACAGGAAAAACAGAATGACAAACGTTTAAAAAGTACTTATTACAAATCCCACAAGGCTTTTTTTTTTAAATAAGACTCTGGAGCAGCCAATCAAATAAATGTACGAGCCACCGCACTAAATTTTACTGCTCCAATTCTTTCAAACTAAATCATGTTATGCTGCAGTTGTTAGTGAAACATTTTGTTGTGAAATACGAACAAAATTCTAAGGCGTTTTCGAAAAACTTCACCGAAAGAAAAATCATCCCTAAAAGCAAACTACGGTTGGTAGATTTTCCATTAAAAAAAATAACTTAATGTCATATATTAGAGTTATTAATATTTGTTCATAAAATAATAATAAAATTGCATGAGTGGTATTTTGAAAAATTGCCAACAATAAAAAAAAACTCGCCCCAAGAATAAACTACCCCTTGTTGATATTTTTATAGAACTGATTTATGCAACATTATAAGAATAATAAAGAAATGTTTATTTATTAAGTACGACCACAATCGCCCATGTTGTTTTTGAGAAAGTAGTCTAAAAAGAAACTCATCCCTAAGAGTAAACTATTCCATGTGATTTTTTTTTTTCTTGTAAGGAATAAGTTACACAATATTGTTGACTCATTAATGAAATATTTATTTATGAAATAAAACAAACCGGCATGACTCGTTATTGAGAAAATCGTCCGAAAAAAAAAAACTCACCCCCAAGAATAAACTACCCCCTTATAAATGAGTTATACCATATTGTCAAGTTATATTAATGAAATATGAATAAAATCGCCATAGTCGTTTTCGAGAAAATCGTAAATTTTTTTTAAAAAAAATTAAAAAAATAAACTAGCCCTCGTAGCAGCACAAATGAATTACAATATATTGTCAGGTTACTTCTGAAATATTTATTTATGAAATATGAAGATTGCATAAGCCGTTTTTGAGAAAAATGTCCGAAAAAATCCCCAAGAGTAAAAACTATCGCTCGTACATTTTTCCAGGAGAGAGTAACGAGCTATGCTGTAGTCATGTTACTATCGCATACCTGAAATATGAACAAAATCGCCTGAGTCGTTTTTGAGAAAATCATCCGAAAAAACTCAGCTCCAATAATAACTATCCCTTGTAGATATTTTAAGGACAAATGAATTATTCCATATTGTCAGGTAATTAATGAAATATTTCTGTATTTATGAAATAGGAACAAAATTGCTTGACTCGTTTTAAGAAAATCACCCAAAACAAAAGCCCACTCCCAATAACAAACTACCCCGTCTCAATTTTTCCCAGAGAAATGACAGACTATATGATGGAATTACTTTGGGAGAATGGACTTATGAAATTAAAAAAAAAAATCGTTAGAGCTGTCTTTGACATTTTTTTTATTTTTATCTTTAAGTAAATTACCCTTCTTTTTTGATAGGAAGAAAATTAAAAAAAAAAATACCCCTGGAGATTCACACAGAAACCTTAAGTTTAAAATTTGGTTGAGATACGTTGTACGGTATGGCCTCTAGGTGAGTGTGCATCAGAACGAACAGACGAACCAATGTCGAAAAAATCACTTTTTCGATATCTATGGGGCATGAAACGTGCAAATTCGCTGACATCTCGAAATAGATTTTTCTTTTCACGACTACCAAACTTTCTGATTCTTTTACTGAAAGTAAAAATATAAGAAATTAGATTTTCTTACCAAATTTGAAACGTGCTTTCTGTGCCCGTTGTCCAGGTTCAATCCCTGATGCAAACAAAAGACCTAATATCACGCTCGTAGCTAGAAAATGAGCAAGGAGGAATCTTTCTCTTCAGACATTTAATTGTTTGTTTAGATAATCATGTATGTTCAAAATAATAAATTCTCCAAACCAAGCTCCGATTTAATTGAGAGGAGAAACAGAGAGCCCAATTCAAAATTTTAGTATTTTCTGCCTATTGTTTCTCCTAGAAAAGATGTCATTTCTTGTTTTTCAGAAAATCTAGTGTCTTGTCAGAAGCAGTATAAGAATTACTGTGCTAATCTGTCGCATTAAAATTCCAGATGATTTTGTCTTCTGGAGGTGGACATGCTTTATATGCACTTGATAGAATCATGCATTAATTTTGTAATCAATTTTCAGAAATTGTTAAAATCACATTAAATTGTGATAACTGTTCAAAATATGTCAAATGCTTTTCTTTGTACGTATCTCATTAAGGCGGCAGACTACTAAATATTTTTGAAAAACTAATATTTTTTCTTTTGCCTGTTTTTCGTAAGTTGAAAGAAGTAATAAAATATAACTTACCACAATAATAGATAATCTTATTGTACACCCGAAAATACGAATCGGAAAATTTTTCAGTGTTGCCATCCACAGAAATTACAGTGTGGCTAGAAGTTGAATTACTCGAAAATCTAGGTAAAGGCAGCGACTAGAAAAATGAACTCAACGGTAATTGATGACTTATCATGTTGTCTGTGTTCCTTGTTTACTACTTTTTAAATAATGTTTCTATTTATTTTGTAATAACTTATTTATTTTGTAATAATTCTTGTAAATTTTATAAAATAAATAGAAATATTATTCAAAAAGTAGTAAACATGAAACATAGACAGCATGATAAGTCATCAATTACCGTTGAGTTCATTTTTCTAGTTGCTTCCTTAACCTAGATTTTTGAGTAATTCAAATTCTGGTCACACTGTAATTTCTGTGGATTGCAACACTGAAAATTCTTCCGATTCGTATTTTCGGGTGTAGAATAACATTATCTATTATTGTGGTAAGTTACATTTTATTACCTCTTTCCACTTATGAAAAACAGACAAAAGAAAAAATATTAGATTTTCAAAAATATTTAGTAGTCTGCCTCCTTAAGAAAAGTCATATTTGGTAAAAACTAGCACTAATATATCAAGAAACTTCGAATGTTAAGATGACCTCAAGTTAGCCTCCCAAAAAATTACCTTTGTCCGTAGCCTTAGAAAGTAGACCTCGCCTCATGTATTGCCGTGCAGGAAAAGAATGTTAAACTCAAATTACGAAACCAATCAAAGAAAGAGGGGAGAAGATAAAATAGTTGAATTTGCATGATGTATAGTTACAAATTCCTATCATTCTGTATACAGGGTGTTTCAAAACAACATCGACGTTTTGGAAGTGATTCCTGACAATAAGACAAAAAGTATAGACCAAGATGGGTGCACAAATGCTTCCTTTCGGAGTTATAGGCTATCGAAAACGTGATAAAAAATAATTTTAAAGGTCCATAGCTCCAAAACTATGGGGTCTACTGTAGTCGGGTCAAGACTTTACCAAGAAACTAATATGTGCTCTATCCAAAAATACATGCTTCAGAATCCTGTAGTACTCCCGCAACATTTTTTATAGAGGTAGTTAATGAGTACTTCAGATTATTTGCCCGTAACGAAACTGCCTGTACAAAAATTGTTGCGTGAGTACCTTAGGATTCTGAAACATGCATTTTTGGATAGAGCACATTAGTTCCTAAGTAAAGCCTTAACTCGACTACGGTAAGTCCCATAGTTTTGGAGCTATGGACCTTTAAAGTTCATTTTTTCATGTTTTTACAGCCTACAACTCCGAAAGAAAGCATTTGTGCACCCAGGTTGGTCTATACTTTTCGTATTGTTTTGGCATCAAGAATCACCTCTCAAACGTTGTCGGAGTTGTTTTGAAACGCTCTGTATTTTCCCATCCACCTATAGGATCGAGTTCGAACCCACCTTAATTGTATGTTGTTGTTGTTTTTTTTTTTTTGTGTGTGTGTGTGTGTGTGTGTGTGTGTGCCGGCCTTACATTTTAACCATATATAAATCTTAATCTTAATTTAATCTTAATTTTGCATTAGTAATTAATTTTATTTTAGTAGTCGACTGTATCTTACTTTTGTATATGCGGTGAATCCAGCGGCGTGAAACATAAAGTTATGCCTAGCCTTAATACATTTACCTTAATATACCTGAACACCGTATATTGCAAAACATGCGTGCCGACTATGTGGGTGCTCTGGGGCTCCAGCATCCACAAGATTTTTAGTTTGATAGGAACAAAATAAAATAAATACTTCTCATTTGTCATTATCTCAAAAATAATCAGTAATTAAAATATTGAAACGGAAGTTAAAATTTCCAACTACTAAAATATGATTGTTTCAAATGTGTTTGTGCAAAGCTAACCAAGCAATATATTTCAGTTAGTCACTTTTTAGTTTATGTTCAGAACAAAATCCCTGCAAATTCTTTCTGCAATATCATTAAAATTATTTGATTTTATGAAGATTTTTTTCATTTTAATTTGTGGTATTTTCCTTTATTAACGTGTTGGCAATATCATTGCCTCTTGCAATCGTTACGATTACATATGTTGAGCATATTCATTACAATAAGTTATTCTTAACCTTGGATCCGGGTTTAAACCCGTTTTTGTTGCGCTTAAGTCAGCCGTGTTACCGACTGAGCTAGGGCAGCCCCAATTTATCTTTATAGTACCGGTATATTACTATATTTTACTTTATCACAGCATAACCCTCTATGACTGTGTTGATACATTTTAATTAAAAGGAAATCAATCAAAAAAACATCGTGAGAAACATATAACTCGTCCCGCCATTGATATACATCCACATAAATTTTGGAAAGTCGACGCCGTTGTTGCAAAATAAACGTAAAAAAAAATGTGATACGTAATCTTTTCTTCAAATATTCTTTCCAATAAAACATCTTCAAATACTGTTTCCAAGATAAAAGTCTAACGGATCTACTATTCCCAGCATGAAGAAAAATGCATTTGATCAAAGCTACGTAACATATCCATGCTATTACTCTCGTACTGGATTTAATTTTCTACCTCTTGCTTTGTTCGTAAAGGAAGGCCAATAACAAACCACAAGAACATTACACAACAGTTATATTAACTCATTCATTCATACAATCAAAACATCATACCGAAAGAGTCGGTATCATATTAATACTTGAATGGATGAATACACAATAACCCAGAGTTCAATGCGGAAGTAGGTCAAGAGGTTACCGACTGGTTATTTTTTCTTTTTCTTTTCTTTCTTCAAACCATCTTCTTATTCTTCTTCCGCTCTGTGCTACATCTTTTGTTAGAAGACAAAATCACTATTGTTGATACTGCTGATGCATAAGTAAGAACAACATTCCTGAGTGTCTTTCGTATATACTAGTATATGTCTGTGTATGCAACAACAGCAGCAATAAGGAAACACTACAACGAGCCTTCTCTACCATCCGTCACGATATTCTTAAAAAGCTCTTGACGACATGAAAATCATGACTTCTATTGGAGACAATCTTCATGTAATCAAAAAGATAGGATCAGTTCAATTGATTTGTTAGAGAGATTGCTTCTTGCAAAGTTAAAATAGGACATTGGGTCAAGAGGGAAAGATGCGAGTATACAGCAGAGACATCTCTTGGCGTGCGAGCAGAATAGATTTGCTTTGAATATTTTTATTGGACATTTTCTTTAGAATCTACATTTACATCAATTTACTTAATACAAACAGAAGTTATGCCACCGAATAAGCTTTAATAAGATTATAAATAGAAAGAGATCATAAAATTACTAACCAACGATAATGGTAAGTTTGGTGGAATGAAGATATATTAAAGACAAGACAAAGCTTTTAGAAAAACCTCACGAACACAATGCCGTCCACAGCCAACTTACCTTTGCCTGGGACCGAGTGAGAAACCATATAAAAAATAGATCTTTTCTTCAGATGTTTTCAAGGTAATAGTACTTTATGCATATTCTGTAAGTTGATATGAAAATAGTCCTCTTCATCTTCTTTGAGTCAGTGATCTTTCGATTGATTTGATTGATAAATATGCAAATTACCAGTATGGACCGCTAAAATTAGTACAATACACATAGGACTGAAAAAAAAAAACTTTGCATTTGAATCAATTTTACACGAAACCCGAGGGGACACTTCACGAATGTATCTTGTAAGCAAAAAAAAGTTCGTCTGAACAGGGAAGATACTGAGGGAAATTTGGGAATCAGTGCTATCATCCAATTCCCTTAAATACTCTTAATTTTCCCAATTTTTCTTCAACAACTTTCTATGTTGGAAAGACCATTTCATCACCTTTCAAATGCGCTGTCTCACTTTTGTAGAGTAACTGCAGGATGAACAATAAGCAGCATAAAGTCAAAAATGGTTCACCACCTGTACTCTCAAATCGCTGTGAATAGAACCTTTTTTTTTTTTTTTGCATAGAATTGTCCATATTACCCGCTCACCCTGAAACACCTTATATGTAATGTGTTTTGATCTGCAGTACTGCAGTATTTATCTGCAATATTCCAGATAGGAGAAGATGGAACATATTTGAATATCCAAAATGGTAGCAGAGGATTAGAAATCTGAACATTTTTCGAGATTAGTGTATAGCAAGTGGAAGTTTCAAAGTAGGCTCAAGTCTTACCCTGCTTCTGTATGGGCATCCGTGGGTATATAACACACCGGACATTTTACGAGAATCAATTAACAAGTTCAGAAACTCTTTCACAACACTATAACAGAACAAAGAATATACAATATCTTTTTCTGTTCAGTGCAGATTGGAGCCCATTCAGCTGATCTAGTGGCTAGTGTGCACATCTTTTGTCCACGGGGTTCCAAGTTTGATTCCCAATGGGAGAGCATTTAACGCATTACAGTGGTTCAGATTCCAGCGTCAAGTGCAGGTCGACGTCTCTTAATGCTGAAAAGGCCGCTAAATTTAAATAAATAAATAAAATCAATGTAGATCGGTATGTACACTGATGTCCAAAATGATTGTCGCATATCTATAACTGTCTTCTTGTAAGAATATAATTTGATAATGATGTTGCAGGGCACTTCTAATACTGATATTATGTGTATAATCGGGAAATCCATATTTGTGGTAAATTTCATAGGGAAAGAATATTAAATACGAAAATTAGAATGAGTAAAACAAAATCTTGCTAAATGGAGAAGAAAGTTTTAGTTTCGTTTTATTGTTCTTATTTACTGCTCTTTTGACATGAAATTTGCCACATACATGTCTCTGCCGATTATACACATACTAACATTATAAGAAATATCGGGCGAATTCGTTATCAAATTATATTCCTAGAACAACATATTTATAGACATGCGACAATAATTTTGGACATGAGTGTACATACGAGGATGATGCAGTATTCTAATAACAAATTCATATAGTTACACTGAAGATCTTTGATGTGTCATATATCTTTAACCGCAGCAAGGCTTCTTCCCTCTGAAGTGCTTTTTGAAGCCGGTGCAGTAGAGCATACTATCTACGGGCATGGTTAGAGAACCTGAGCGTAGAATAAATTGTCGTAGGCCAAGCCAAGAATTTACTGGAACTCTTTTGCATATTCTAAAACTTTCTAAACAAGGCAGAAATGAGTTTGTGACAAAATAAGGGAGCTAGAATCAAAAAAAAAAAAAAAAAAAGAAGAAGAAGAAGAAGAAGGAGAAAGAAAAGATGGAGGGAAAACAAAAGATAGCGGAGGAGAAAAAATATAGGCCCACAATTACGAAGTTGGGAGCTAATTTTGTTACTAATTAGAGACGATAGACGGATGAGGAAACGCGAATCGAGCTGTGACGGAGGGATGAGACAGAGGATGGTTAAGATGTGTACCCATGTTCTCGCCAGAAATTAAGCTCCCCAGCGAGACTTTTCTTCCGCTAAAGTCCAATAGAAAATTTTCTGCACTGGCTTCTGAAAGCACGCAGTGGGATGTGAAATATATGCAAAGAAGGCTGTCGCGCCATCATTAACTTTTAAGAGCCGTGAGCGTCTTGTTATATATTAGCGCAAGTGATGAGGACCGGACTCCTTAGCAATTTAGGGACTGCATATAGGAGTTCCTCTTTTCTCATCTACTACTGCCGGACGATATGATAAGAATGTCCGGGATCTAAATTACTTTTTTTTTTTTTTTTTAATTCTTGGCTTTTAACAGTTAACATTCTTACTACATTCCAAAGATTTCAACCAACTTGCAGTGAAGAACTGGTTGCTTTGTAATAAGAATATAAGAATGACAAGAGATAATGAATGTTGTAGATCTGCAATGCGAAAGATTATTTTAAAATTCTTGAAATGAAAAAATATATTATTCACCATTGTAATTAATGTCTTTGAATAGAGGACAACATTTACTTTCGGACCGTACGAATGCCCCATCGCGTTTTAAAATTAGATCTTTAGTGTGTTGCAATTTACAACAGATTGAAAATTACCTATGTATTTAAACTAGTGCTCTTATTCGGTACTATTTGTTACCGATATTCCGATAATTTTGCTCGAATATTCGAAATATGTATTGTCCTAATATTCGAATTCTAACAGTATTAAATAATATAGCAAAGATCATATAATATATTTATTTTCAATTACTTGAAATTTGAAGTTTATGGAATTATTCAACTGCTTCATAAACTATGTTATAAGCCTACATAAATGGACGAGATAATCCGCTTAAATTTAAGCTATGTAGCAAATTTGATCGAGATCGGTCGCGTGGTTCGAGAGTTATGAAATCACAAATACATTCACTTTCATTTATATTTTATATATATTTACAATTAAACAAACGTAGAATGTACAATAAATAATCAGTAAAAGTTGACGAAATTAAAACTTTTAAACTGGACCGTAATTTTTGACAGTGTACTTCAGTAGGAGACTAAAACTGAATTATGAGAGTATGTACTCCCATATATAAACACAATCGAAATTTATATATTTTAATGGATCTGTAGATTTCAAGTCCTCCTTTCCTACAAGTTATCAAGTATAATTTACATTACTGTAAGCATATGTGGTCATTCGTGTACTAACATTAGAGCAAACAAACTTGTCTGAGAAAATCGTAAAGCACAAATTGATATGTGAAACACAGGAGAGGAAAATAATAACGAGTATAAATGGAATTATTTAAAATCATACTGACATTTTTCTTCTTCCTTTTAAAAAAATATTCGTAGACATCTGCCATAATGATACATATACATGAGCGTAACAAACGAATAATTCCAGTTTGAAACTTATTGGAAAGCGCGTTGGCATGAATCGGCTGTCTATTGCGACGACTTTTTCCGATGCCAGATATTCAGTTTTTTGCTCATTTTTCTCCCTTTACATCCTACCAAAAAAAAAAAATCTAGTCATCTTTTTACATACAGAATCGCTTCGTTCGTATTTGGATTTTAAAAAAATGGGTGACGCAAGCGAAAATTTTGATTGGGACTTAATTTGGAAAACAAATGGACCGATTTCACATCTCTAGTGTTAGCTGGTACCGTTACCACGTTTGCATCAGCATCATCGTCTGTGGTAAACGTCCAGCTTGCGGATTGGAGGTTTCAATAAACATTTTCATTCGTGCATTTTCATCCCCCACTATGTCCTGCTTTTCAAATGCCTCTTCCTCACATACGAAGCTAGCAAAACATGCAAAGGAAGGAGAGGGTGGTGAAACCCTTGTTTGTTATTGTTAAGCCATCAGCAGTTTGTGTTAGCGTATCAATCCAGTTGCAATAGTCACCCGGAATGCATGGAATTCGCAATTCTAAATGCTTCCCACGAGAAAGCAAATGATTGGCTGGGCGGAGAACGTAGAATGTATCTATATATGTGGATGTGTGTGCGTGGACGTGAGCCCAAATTCAGGAAACAAAACACTCTTTTTGATTATCTGTATAGCGTATGTAGTACATACAAGGAAAGCGGAATTGGGAAAACGAAATCCCAATGGAAAGTTCTACATATAGCGGGGTCCTTTATACCCCCAGTAATACATTATTTACTTTTAAAAACAACTAACAACTGTTGTTTATCTACTGAAATCAAACCATATCATAACAATAAACAGTGTCACAAAATAGAAAATCTGTTATAATTTCCGTGTAATACATATATATTATTTACCCATATATGAATGCATTTCACACTCTCTGAATACATTAACACTTCTGCTAGTTAATAATTTAGATGTGATAAAAGTGCATACAATGTCAATTGTACTGATTTAATTATTGATGAATGCATTAATTATTGAATATTAGCTAATGCTCGTAAGCCAATCTAAATGACATGGGTACCTTATGAGGGGACCATGGATAAATCACATATACCATGCGCATGATAATAAGCTTATATTCGAATGCTAGATAAAAAAAAGGTAGGGGATTAAATGAAAAATGTTATAGACACGTTCAATACATGCTAATTTAGGTCATACGTGCGGTAAACAGAAAAGAGTGCACACACCATTAGGAACTCGTCTTTTTCAGTAGTAGATGATTCAATGTTACTAATTCCCCCTCCCCCAACTCCCCCCCCCCAAAAAAACTTGAAGTAAAGATGCTGAGAGACATTTTGTGACTCCTACCTTCGGCACTTGTCTCAGTGTGTCTGCTGATTTCCTGTATACCATAAAATTAATGATTTACCAAGGTTTGCTGAAGACCATCGTGCATGGCAAGCAACCAGTCAATAATGGCAGAATACTTGTGATAATGGCGACTGGACAAAATAATATTAGACGCAGGCGCGCACCTCGAATTCTTTGTTGGAGGGGGTCCAACACTACAGCCACTACGTCTATGGAGGATTGAACGGGTATTATTATTCTGTACGTGGTAAGTAACTGTAAAATACTTCCATCTATATTTTTTAGGGGAAAAAATGATAGAACAAGAATGTTTTTATAAGAGAAAGAGTATAGATGAAATGCAAAATCAAATGTTCATGCTAGAACAATCATTTCCCTGTTATTTGTAGAACAATAGAAACGTAATGAAATGAAATCTTTGAGTTTTACGTCCCACGATTATGCCGGTTAGGCTAAAGGAGACGGTGATGATGAGAAATTATTGAAATGATGTAATGAAGAAAACCCACAAGCAGTCGTTCTTTCAGAAAAAAATGTTCCGGGGACTCACGTAGTATTCCGGGAGGCACTGCTAATACTATTATTATTATATTATAGACGTATTATTTTGGTCTCATCCGGGGGACACTCTCAGAGCTCCGGGAGGGCAGTGCCCCCAAAAAACATGTCTGGAAGAAACACTGCCCACGAGCACGGTGTTTGTCCAGCACAAATTCCACACGGCGCGAGCTAGGATCGAACCAGGGACCCCAAGCACCGGAGGTGAACGCTCTACCACTGAGCCACCGCGCCTCCGTTAAACAAGTAGAGTTTTATTTTTTAAAAAATGTACAAATGTATGTTGAGTTAGGAAGCTTTTGGGGGGGGATCCGGACCCGGTGGACCCCCGTAGGTGTGCCCTTGATCACAGACTCTTTGTTCAAATTCTGAGTCAAGAAAATGTGACAACAATGGAGTATAACCAACATGAGCAAGGGTCCTGGGCTAGGAATTCTACGTAGACTTGAAGAAATTAGTAAAATAAAGCAATTAATATTTTAATTCATTTCAAAGAAAATAAAAAAAAATAATTCCCCATATAATCAATGGACTGAAAATAAAGATTAGCGCAGATATTCAACACCGTTGAAATATGAATATCTGATCGCAATAGATCTTTATATGGAAACAATTTGGCCCTAAACAGCTCTACGCTGAACTAAAGTGGAGACGGACGATTCTGTCATAAATAAGGAAAAAGAATATTAATCCTCCAAAAATGATATAGACGCTGTCAACAACATGTTTTCGTGGGCAATCTATTCAAATTACTTTTCATCTCATAAGAAATAGCAAAATGAAAGAAGAAAAAGAAAAAAGAACTAAAATTGAGATAAAGATTGTAATCTTTCAACATCTGCAATATTTAAAAAAAATAGGATACATGGGATGTTCTACCATGGTTGACTATAAAACAATGTACGGGGCCATATTCACGTTAGGAATTCGTGACTATAAGCATGATTAATAAGGGCCTTCAGACGAAGACCGTGGGAAGGATTTGCAAAACTATATACAATCATACGAAACGAACAAAAAGACCAAACATACAAAGACTGAGTCAAAATGCGTTAATCATAATAATTCCATTGTAAACCCTGTATATTAAAAAAAAGTATGTACGTGTACCACGAAAGACATGGTTCTCCAACAACCATTCATCCGAAAATTACAAAATGAAGGTTAACTTGTGGACACCAGGCGGTCAAGCAAACAGCATTTTGCATGAGAACATAGAAGTTCTTCTCACAGTTTAAATAAATATAATTTTCCACAAGCAGAGATTTTTTTCCTACAACACTTGCGTAATGTACAAAAATTTTGTCACAAATAAATCGAGATTAACGCAAGTGCGCATTTTTTTCTTTCTTTCTTGTAAGAGCGCAATATTAATATTATATGTTCTATTCAAGAAAACAAATCCTTAACCTATTAAGGGACGAAAATTCAAAGTGGAACTAAACTATGCGATACGTGAATGCAAATTTTATAATCAGACTGCCAATCTTCGAAAATATACAAATTAGTGAGAGAAGAAGTCTGTTTAACCATACAGAAACGAAATGAACGGGTTACTAAGAAATGTATTGGAGAGAGAAATTCCCCTTGAACTTTTTCAGTCTATACTAGGTAAAATGGGAATTAAATTATTTGCAAGTATTTCTAACATATTGTAAAATCTGTTTTCTTCTTTTACATAAATCCTATTCCCCGATCGTGCATTTCAGGGTATTGGTCTTATTGCAGGGCAGAGCGCGGATCAATACGTAACTATCAAACAAGTGAAATAAATTTTAGTTTCAATATTGTAACACTAAAACTCGGAGATTTACTGGTTCTGATTTCAATAGTGGGAAAAACGCAGAAATAGAACTATATATATACACACACACCCCTGCATATTGCTGGTGACGCCACTGCCATGGGTATTAAAGTCTTAAGTAATCTTTCATTGTGTCCGGCTCTTCGATTCTATTTGGTTTATGATACTTCAAACCATGGATTGTTTCATTCCTGCTATCCAGCAATGGAGTGCCAACATTTCATTTTCTCTTACCAAAAACCTTTCATTTTCTCTTGTTTCATTTTCTCTTTGGTATCCAGCAATACCAAAACCACAATTAGTAATAATACACTTGGAAATGAAAAATCGTTTGCAAGAAATTTATCTCGCGTGATAAAGATGTGGTAGACTGTGTTATATCAATCACAGATTCTGTGTTCAAATTCTGAGACATGAAAATGTGACAAGAATGGAGTATAATCAATGTGAGAAAGTGTCCTCGACTTTGTGCTGCCAAAATGTCTTGAGCCGTGGCAAAATTGCGAACTAAAGCTCACACCCTCACACACCCTCGCGTTGAGCCTATAAGGGTTCAGCTGTTGTTAAGCGAGAGAAAGTGAGCGGAATTCCTTCAAACGGTAGCAGCGCATGCAACGGAAGACTAGGGATCGAGTCAATGTGGCATAATAATAGTGTTAAGTTTACCAGCTATACGAAGAACTTAGAAAACGTATAATAAAATAATTATGATCGCAAAATTGCTTACAAGCAAGCTATTGTAAGAAAAATAATTGTATTATGGAATGGTAACTCGGATCTAAATGGTGAAAAGAACTCAAGTACAGGTAGTTAACATTCAAAAATGGAATGAGTCCTCTCCTTCTTCAGGGAAAACGAACCGGAAATTAGAGAGCATGCATTTTTACAACTAAAATAATTGCTATTAGAACAAGCAAGCTCGCAATTGCTTGGCGATTAGCTATAGATACAGATATTTGTCATTTCATTATTTCTAATTGTTCTCCTGAAAATTCGAAACAAATTTTGTTTTACAAAATCCTTTAAGAGTTTATTTCAAAGATTTCCCAAAATTAGAAATAAATAACGTGCGTATGTATGTTAATTAAGCTTAAGTTCTCGTTCGATGGACATGTTGAATGCACGTGTCATTATTGTATATTTTTAACGTTCATTTTGTTATCAATAAAAAAAATCCACTTCATGTTAAAAATATACACTTTTCTAACTCAATTATCTCGTAAGTACACACTAATTCTTAATTGCTCATAATTAGTAAGTGCGTTACAGCTAGTAGTATGTGTCCTGTTAAGAATAGTCTGTGTGTCTTACCGTTACGGGAAGAAACACAACGACAAATACAATTTGCTTTGAACAGTGTATTTTTTACGTAATATACAGTATGTATGTAGTACATAAAAAACATAAAAGCTGTTACAGGAAAAGAAAAGCTAATTACTATTGGCAATGAACGTCGAGGGCCAAAAAATTCGTCTTTTTCGATTTTCTCAAAAACTACGCATCTGAATTAGTCCTTCAGCATGTTATGGGGAGTGTTTCACAGTGCGTATTTCACAGTCGGTGGGATTCTCAATCGGTGGAGGCATTTTAACTACTCACAAACACACAAGTAAACACGATCGAGTGTTTCTGTAATTTTCTTTGTGATTTGCCAACAGATGTAGATACACAGTGCGCATGTGCGGCATACCGACTGCAGCGCTGCGGCGGCCGAATTTCAAAATAGTACTTACTTAAAATACAAACCTCGTATTTTGTTCATCTCAATGCCATATACTGATTAATATATATCTCAACTTCGGACAATATTTACAGTTAAACAAAAAGTTTACGAGTTAATCATAATTGTAGCGTATACTAGTTCATTAATCATACTATGTACTGTCGTCTTCCTAGTGCCATAAATGAAGTTTGCTGAGCTTATACTTCAGTACAGTGCTATCTTCATAAGTTGCGTGGTTATTGTACAGTATCCACTTTTTGGTTCACACACACACACACACACACAAAAAAAAGAGAGAGAGAGAGAGAGAGAAAAGAAAAGTTTTTCTCAAAAACTACATATGAGATTATACTCACCTATATCCTACTTAGATTGAGCGTTAAACTATCATAACAGCTAAATTTATATGTTGTTTTAACTAAAATGTTGTCCAAATATAAGGCGTATATCAGTTGAAACATCACATCGAGCTAAACAACATTATTGAGGATAAATTCTCATGTGTAATTTTCGAGAAAGTCAAAAAAATTAACTTTTGTGGCCGTAAGAGTTGTCGTTCGTTGCCAATAAAAATTTAGTTTTATTTCACTCGAATAAAATATTATTTATTTATTTATGCACTGTATATAAATATACTGCTAACTAGCAGATGATGACTGTCTTTTCCTAAAGGCGAGATGCATACTTTTTACGTACATACTACTTTCAATTAAATTATTGCCACATATGGTAATGATTTATATATAATTTATGTTTGTAACGCATACCTAGCTACATACGATTTAACAGTCTAGAATTTTAAACAGAATAATGGTGATACGGATATACAACCACGTTAAAACTTAGGATTAGGAATTCTACATGTATTTGTGGGCATTCGGCATCTATGATTCTTTTAAGCCCGTCATACATGAGGAATGACGTCTCCCGGCGATCACACAATGCCAGGAAGGAAGGAAGCACCCTGGGACCTTTATGTTACGTACAATTCCTGCATTTGCCCGGTGTGAATGATCAAAACCCTATAAAAACCTCACTCAGGATGGCTAGCCTGAAAAGTTTATTTTTACACCTTTCCGACCGAGTGTCCCACCGGGAACCGAACCCGTGACCACTCGCAAGAAAAGCGAGGATGCTAGCGACTACACTACGCGGCGCCACCAATGTTAAAACTGAACATTCACGTCTCCTTTCCGTGGCGTATATCCTTCGCATTCTCTGAGGCTTCCTTGTAAATCTATGCACTGAAATCTGTGTTCAAGTAAGAATCTCAGAAGAAAGATAAGGTGACCAATTCTTTGGTTCATGGCGGTGCATTTGTAACTCGTATATTAATAACAATATCTATGGAGTAGAATAGTTCGTTCCATAATATTTCAAGAGGCTCCAAAAGAATGGAGAACCTACGTCTTTGTTTCCTATGTGAACTTCGGTTCTGTGAGTTTGATGTTCATAACACAGCCTCATTTTCTTGAACATAATAGTACACAACGCAGAAAAGAAGTAGCAAATAGAAGAAAGGCTTTTGAAACATTTAAGTACGTCAGCGTACATATACTGCCCACGCTGCCACAACTCGAAAGCAAAACAATAGTTTGAAGTTACAAAAAAAGATCAAGGTCGTACAACATTGTTACGGAATTACATTCCCCGTCCTCCCTTGGGATTTTTAACCGGTCAATGAATGCTTCATACCGCCTTGAACAAAGGTCATGGATAGTCAGTCTGCAATTTCGTCCGCTCTCATTTCTGTTTTAGCTTGCTGCATATAAATAAAAGATTTGTTAGTAATATTCTTATGTTTAAAAGAATATTAAACATCATGGTGGTTACTTTCTATCACGTATGTTAGAAAGTAATTATTCACTTTTCATGGAATTATTTATTATAATATGAATATGCAAAAATATACCCCTATTCCCATTCGGGGTGCTCCACACTTCCATAACAGCACTTACAGGTGATAGCCTCAGCAAAACCATAATCTAGAATAAGTTATGTAAATTCAGCATCTTGCATTTTTACTTCAGCCTCTTGGGCAAATCTGCCACAATTTATTTCTTTCCTCTGTGGAAAACAGGAAAATCAAAACAAAAATGTTGATGGTTCAACCATCGTCGGCTACGATTGGATGATATCGATTGTTAAAGTATTCCGGTTAGTATATTTCGCTTTGTTGTGTAGTTAGAAATTTCCAAAATTAAATTCGAGATATGAAACTTGAAACCAAGAAATTCACTAGGTTTATTACTGTGAACTGAAACCTGACTGGACGGGAGCTCACTCGTGGTTATACGAAGATGGTTAGCGTATAAACCTTTAGCACTGAGTCCCGGTGGAAGCTTACGTGGTTTGGTCTATTTCTTCTTCAACGTCTTGTGAATAATTTAATGACAACGATGAACACTAAACATTTATAAAGTGAGCAAGATACACTATCTACAAAATGTCATTATATAAACTAGCAAACTGGTAGACAGTAAAAAGGATCACGCACTGGAAGTTTTCGATTTCGTCCGGTAGATGTCAACCACTGGAGGATGTTTGCTGCCATCTAACGATGAGATGTGTAACCTCTACTATCTTTATTTCAGGTATAAATCGGGATATGGATAGCTATCGTTAAAGTCACCGTTACCCCATTGAAATGTTCACGATTAACTCCATCAACAAAGTTGGCCGAGATAATCCCTCTACTCACTCATTGCAAAAGAAAAATAGAATTAAAAAAAAATGTGCTTTCGTTCAAGAGTTACCGCCTGGACCAGAGATGGGCACCCTCTCATCTTTTCCCTCATGAGAGCCGCCCTCCCACTCATTTTGGTAGTGTGACTCGATTGCGGATGAGGGGATCAACAATACTTGAGTATGAGACCGAGTGAGTGTAGGGAATTGATCGAGGGTAAATGTAAGTGAGAGTTAGCAAAAATGCCCATCCCGGCCTGGACTAACGGACGGACTTAAATAGTCGTTACCCGTTAACATGTTAACGGATTGACTCCATTAACGAACTCGGCTGAGATACTCACTCTAGCATTCGCTTCGGTTCAAGGGTTATTGCGAGGATTACCGGACGTACTAATATTACAGTATTATAACTCCCATTTGCGTCAGCGTAATAATAGTTTTCAAGATCATATATATATATAGTATATAAATTTGGGTACCCAATTATGACGTCATAAACGGGGAATTCAAATTTCTATCTATAAGAAAATGTTTGGAGACGGTTATTAGTTCACTTCATAGCATTTTGTAGATACTGTTTGACTCACTTTTTACTTCATTTTTGATTTCGTTATCTTTAAGCTACTCGCTAACAGTGGCGGATCTAACCCGGGGCTGGGGTTGCATCTAAGCCTCCATAGTTTTCTGAGTTACAAAAATAATTTAAGTTAATTTTTATATATTTTTGAAAGTTTATAGTAAATTCGTGATATACCTATCATAATCTGGGATCTGGCTGCCCCATGCCAATTTGTGCCTTCTAGATCCACCACTGATCTTTAAAATTAAAAAGAGTAGGGGCGAGCTTAGCGAGAAGCCTTAAAATGTAATGACCAAGCTCCAAACTGACTGACTAACAGCACAGTTCTCTGTTCCAACGTTTTTGCCCCCTTCTCAGTTCACTATCGTCTGCGACAGCGTAATGTTCCTTGGTTATTACTGGCGGTTTTAAGATTCCTGGACGAGGGGTACGTTAAACAAATCAGCGCGCTCTATCCCTCAAAACTTATCAGAATGAAAATCGATTATGTTATTTAACGCCGTCTTTTATTTATTACAATACCTTTATCAAATGACATGACTAATGTATAATGTACTGTTAAAGCGAAACAAGTGCTAAAGAAAACTCAGTTTTGTTCAAATCCATAACTTAATTTTGTTTAAAATCTCCTGATTTTCTCTTGACCCATGATAGTCGGTATAATACAATTTGATCGTGGATTTCTCTTCTAATAGATAATATACTACTAGAAGAGTGCCCATTCATCCATCTTACACTCTAAGCAGAAGAAATCTATATTTCTCTTATGGCGCTGGTCCTGAAAGGTTTATTTAATTTGTACGTACTGAAATGTTTGTGTATATTAAAGATATCATAGTTAACAGCTGGGTTTAAGAAAAGAAAGCCTATGAGAGCCGTACGACTTGTATCTATCAATGCAACGTGAAATATTAACATTTCTGAGCTTTCTTGTGGCCAAGCAGTTCACGTACGCGCCTTTGGCGTGGGAGACCCGGGTTCAATTCTCGGTGGGAGCTTCATGGTTCGAATTCCACGTTAAGCTGTAGGTCCATGCTTCACATGGCCTAGCTGCTGAAAGGGACGTTAAACTAAAAATCAAATTAACATTTCTACACAAGTTTCTGTCCATATTAACATTTCTGCTCATGTTCTGCCTTCATATCGCCCGGCGTCCGTGAAGCAACAAGAGGCATGGCCCTACCATCGTAACCGACCTGGAGCCGCCAGTGCTTGATTTGTAGATGAAGAATATAACTAGATTATTTCATTAAAATAATTAACACGAAGGTGATTTTTAAAGTTAGTGCGAAAAGATAATTTGAAAATCTAGCATAACTTGTAGATCCGTGGTTCGCAAAATTGCGTATCAAGTGCGGCAACCCTGCGATGTGCCGAGTGTGACGATACAGTTAGTCAGGGTGCAAAAAGAGTTGAGGTGTATTTGTTAGATCATCATAATATCCTTATCGGGAATCTTATAAACTGAATACAAATAGTCTCCTATATATATATATATATATATATATATATATATATATATATATATATATATATATATATATATATATATATATATATATATATATATATATATATATATATATATAAAGGGAAATACCTAGGATGTCTCCGGGAAAATATTATATACGATTAGTGGAAATATATTCTATATATAGCGACTCCTCGCCGTGACAAGTAGTTCAACTCTTAATTATGAAACATTTGAAGACTATTTTTGTTCAAATCATTCCCACAAGAAACGGATGGGTCATTGTTGGTGGTGCATTCTCAATGTGAAATGGTGGAAGTACTAGAAGAATAAACAATCATTAGGCGAGTAACGAGGTCAAAGACCCTACACTATGAGGAGTTGCTGTTTCTTAATTACTAATCAATACGAATGTCTGATAATGATATATGGCTCTATTTCATGTATTCCTAGTAATAAGACAATAATAATAAATATATCCGTACCTCTTCAAACACAGAGAAAAAAATAAGTACTTTACAGATAAACTTCAGGGGTTATGTTTCCGACTCACTAGAAAAGGGTACAATTTTGTCGACATGCTATTAGATCAAAATCTTGCTGCAAATATTTTTTTCGTCTCTCACAACCAAGACTGACCTCTAGTTCGTTTTTTAATATTTGTTTTTTTGTTCCTGATGTTCCGTATATTTGCGTGTATAAGCTGCACTTTTTCAAAATGACCATTACTAATGAAAGACGTGCGAATAAATAAAGAAATAGGTACGGTTCTATAACACATCAGTCACTTCTTTGGTACAGTGTTTATAAACAGCAACCTTAATTTTCGATGTTATAATTTATAAATGTCATATATACGAGTGGGAATACGATATATAGTTTTAGCCATCTCAAACACACTCCTGGTGATACAACAAAATTGAAAGTAAATTGTATTTAGGACATATTACATAGAAATAAAAACCCATCCTTTTTTTTTTCCAGTTGTGTTCTACTGTTTTCTACATACAATTATTTTATTTGAGTACCTTCATTACTTTTAATATCATCGACGACGAAAACGTTTATATGTCTTAGATTTCTTTTTAAAGCATCCCTTGCTTTATTAAAATGAATTACCATTACACATAAATTTAATAATGCTTAAATTAGTTTTGACTTACAAATATTAAAATCATATATTGCAATATTTAATTTTCAAATGCAAAAAACATTTCAATCTATTTTAAGTAATAAAATTAAATTATTAAAACTCAATTTCAAAGAAAAGAGAAAAATATTACTCCGTACAAATCAATAGGCTAAAAATTAAAGATGGCAAAGGGACTTAATACCCTTAATGCAGTGATGTAATACTAGAATTTTTGGTGAGTATACGCTAAAATGTTTTTAAAAGAATAGTGTACACCCACCCCTGTATACGCTTGTTATTTCGTAAATCTGAGGTGACCATACACTGAACTATACAAATATGATATAGGTATACGCTGTACACTCCTGTGTGCGCTCCCTTACTTCTTTGCTCTACCGTGGTGGCCCTGTGGTAGAGGATTCACCTCAGGTGCGTAGGGATCCTTGTTCGATCCCTGCTCACGCCAAAGTGAACAAACATTTGTGCGTGGGTTTTCTCAGATTTCTCCCGTTTCCTCCCACTTTCTTCATTCATTTCTCATCATCACCGTCTGCTGTAACCTACACGGCATAATCGTGGGACGTAAAACACAGATTTCATTTTATACTTTCTTGCCTTAATGTATATGAATGTAATTTAAAAAAAGAACATACACACATGCAGAAGATATCCTAAATATTCTTCCACATCAATAAGAGGTTTCCGCTTAACACTGTTTTGAGTAAATTTTACAAATTGGATAGAATTTACGTGAAACATCACATTTTTGTAAGAGGATGGCACAACATATGTTCCTTTTTGATCATTCTCTAACTTTTTGTTCCGGTAATTGTTCACACTGAGATAAGCTGGGAAAAGTTTATAGTGGTCTAATTGAAAATTCTCTATTTAGCAGTATATATATATATATATATATATATATATATATATATATATATATATATATATATATATATATATATATACACAGGGTGAGTCAAAATAAGTGTTACAAGCCAATATCTCGCGAACTATACATCATATAAGAAAAATATTAAGAGACAATGGACAATACAGAGGGGCCTAAGAAATGAGTCAAACATTAGGTTTCCCCCGCCCCCCATTTTGGGGGGAGGGGGTGAACGTGAAATTTTCAAATGGGAACATAGGTCGAGTGATACCTCGTTCGAAAGAGCTTGAAAAATTAAACAATTTTTGTAGGAAACAATTTTTGATATGAGGCACCGTTTTCAAGATGGGCCCCAAAAATGGTCCTGTATCCGATAAAATTTCCAGTACTTATAAATAAGTGTTACAAGCCAATATCTCGCGAACTATACATCATATAAGAAAAATATTAAGAGACAATGTACAATACAGAGGGGCCTAAGAAATGAGTCAAACATTAGGTTTCCCCCGCCCCCCATTTTGGGGGGAGGGAGGTAAACGTGAAATTTTCAAATGAGAACATAGGTCGAGTGATACCTCGTTCGAAAGAGCTTGAAAAATTGAACATTTTTTGTTGGAAACAATTTTTGATATGGGGCACCGTTTTCAAGATGAGCCCCAAAAATGGTCCTGTATCCGATAAAATTTCCAGTACTTATAAATAAGTGTTACAAGCCAATATCTCGCGAACTATACATCATATAAGAAAAATATTAAGAGACAATGTACTTGTTATTCACTTACAGTATGATGATGGAACCTCGTGTTCGACATATTTTTAGGCCTGTTTGTATTGTACATGGACTCTTAACACCTTTTATTTGATGCAATAATTCGCGTGATATTGGCTTGTAACACTCAGTTTGAACACTGCACTTTCTATCTGAATGTGGAACCATTTCCGGCGGCCATTTTGTAACAGGCTTGCCCGAAATCAAAACATTTTTTTTTCTAAACTGTTTGGTTTTCCATAATCTATCAAACAAGGTATCACTCGACCTATATTCAGATTTGAAATTTTAAAATTGTTCCCGGGGCCCCATGATGGGGTCCTGGGGCACCACGACAACACCACTCCACGTTGCCTATGGCGTTTACCTTTTTCATTTTTTGTTTCATGTTTTTCTACTTAGCCGTTTCCGATTTATAAGTACTGGAAATTTTATCTCTTACAGAACCAATTTTGGGGTCTATCTTGAAAACGGTGCCCCATATCAAAAATTGTTTCCTACAAAAAATGTTCAATTTTTCAAGCTCTTTCGAACGAGGTATCACTCGACCTATGTTCTCATTTGAAAATTTCACGTTTACCTCCCTCCCCCCAATATGGGGGGCGGGGGAAACCTAATGTTTGACTCATTTCTTAGGCCCCTCTGTATTGTACATTGTCTCTTAATATTTTTCTTATATGATGTATAGTTCGCGAGATATTGGCTTGTAACACTTATTTATAAGTACTGGAAATTTTATCGGATACAGGACCATTTTTGGGGCCCATCTTGAAAACGGTGCCCCATATCAAAAATTGTTTCCAACAAAAAATGTTCAATTTTTCAAGCTCTTTCGAACGAGGTATCACTCGACCTATGTTCTCATTTGAAAATTTCACGTTTACCTCCCTCCCCCAAAATGGGGGGCGGGGGAAACCTAATGTTTGACTCATTTCTTAGGCCCCTCTGTATTGTACATTATCTCTTAATATTTTTCTTATATGATGTATAGTTCGCGAGATATTGGCTTGTAACACTTATTTATAAGTACTGGAAATTTTATCGGATACAGGACCATTTTTGGGGCCCATCTTGAAAACGGTGCCTCATATCAAAAATTGTTTCCTACAAAAAATGTTCAATTTTTCAAGCTCTTTCGAACGAGGTATCACTCGACCTATGTTCCCATTTGAAAATTTCACGTTCACCCCCCTCCCCCCAAAATGGGGGGCGGGGGAAACCTAATGTTTGACTCATTTCTTAGGCCCCTCTGTATTGTCCATTGTCTCTTAATATTTTTCTTATATGATGTATAGTTCGCGAGATATTGGCTTGTAACACTTATTTTGACTCACCCTGTATATATATATATATATATATATATATATATATATATATATATATATATATAGTTCTTACCAGTGAACTGTAAGATGTTTAATTTAATTCAAAATCATTCTTCTGTAAAAAGAGAAAAAAAATGTATATAACATTTTTTGCCAACCTTGTACACAACTTTAAAAAAAGTATTTTGAACACTTTTAAAACATATTTTGTGGATAAAATTGGTAAAACAGTACTCAAATAACCCTAATTCTTGAAACTTTGTTCTAGTGGAATATAACTTCTTGTAGAGTAGTTTGAAAAAGTTATGCTACATTTGTGTAGACATAATTGGACAATCTGATACATAGCTGGAAAATAGTAAGTTTATTTGGGCCTAATGATAAGATTATATAAAATACTTTCAAAGGTGTCCAAACTCCCGAGCTCAACTCTCAAGCTCAATAATTGAGTGCACAAGCACATTTGAGCATGAGCGCTATAGGCCTGTAAGTTGATGGCGATCCAAACCTTAAGTCCAAACGAACTCAAGCCCGCGAGTCTGAGCCTTTTGCGAACATAAGTCCAAAGATTAAATGAGTGCGACATCGGACTATCACGAGCCTTATTAAGGATAGCGAGTTCGAGCTCGGGTGATTAAGAGCAGGAGCCCGGTTAAGCATAATGGACCCCAAGTCGAAAGACAATACAAAACGTTAAAGACAAAAGCCATGGTGATTGGATCGAAGCAGTCGGAGGAGAGAAAATAGAACAGGTGACTAGTTTTCGATACCTGGGTAGTATTATTAGTGATGATATGACGTATAAACGTGAAATAAAAACAAGGATAGGAATGGCGAAAGAAGCCTCTAGAAGGACCTTGAACAGAGTTGAGAAAAAGACTCATAAAATGTTTCGTGTGGAATATTGTACTGTATAGGTCAGAAACATTGACATTACGCAAAAATAATGAAAAACGAATGGAAGCTTTCGGAATGTGGGTGTGGAAAAGAATAGAGAGAATTACCTATGTCAAGTGGAAAACGAATGAGAGGGTATTCGAAATGGTAGGATAGAAAAGATCGCCTTTAGATATTATTAAGAAGAGGAACAGAAACTGGTTGGGACATTGACTAAGAAGAAACTGTATTACGAGGGACGTACGAGAGGGTATGGTGGTAGGGAAGAGAAGAAGAGGGCGAAGGAGACTACAGTTAATGGACGATATCAAAACAAAAATCGTACGTGAACACGAAGATGTTAGCGGAACACCGTGGAGCAGGGAAGCTTTTCAGTTGCGGCAAGTAACCTGCCAATAATGGCAGAATAACTATGATGATTATTATTATTTTCTTGTGAGAGTGCGCAGATTTATTACGTTTGTATCGGATCCGAAACACATGTATTCCTACTGGGAATCGAATACAATCCAACTTTCCCGTACAAAAGGTGAACACTCTAACCATTTAGCTACAATAAAGATTGAGAAGGGGATCCTTTTAAATTTTAACAATATACAAAACAAGAAACAATTCCCTTAAAATCTTATTTAAATATAAATATTGTTTTGAACTCTTACCTGAAGAATAGAGAATCGATGGCAAATAAAACATCGTGGATCCTCATGGAACAACGGACCGGAGAATTCGTTCGGTAGCATAACGTAGAAGTGGGTATTCAATTTAGAACTAGGTATGAAACCCACTAAAACACATCAATGTATGGTTTTTAACCGGTAGAGCACAGAACGTTACGGGATTAACTGCACTTTGGTTATTTGCAATTACACAAATATCACACCACTAAGCAACCTGACTTTGAATCTGAATAGATAATTCTCACTCATCAACATGGGGTAAACAATTTATTTAGTTCAATTTTCTTTGGGCATTGGCGAAACAAAAATTTCTTTTCAGATTTGCTAAAAGCGGATACTCGTGAAGGTAAGCTTAACTTGACAATTCACTCTGAGAACTAGTTGTCAGCGATATTTCACAGAATTCACATTACTTTTGGAACCACTTTCGCAATTTTGAGAATGCACAATATCACTCAAAATATGTTATTTAAAATCAACATACATCGGTAATCACTTACTTTATTATCAATATTCTTGTTATAATTTTTCAACTGACAAATGGAATAGTGTAGGTATTTATTTTTTAAATTTAAAAATGCACACCAATAACTACCAATGATAACATGATAATATTAGTAAAATATCAAACAATGATATTTCAACGTATTACTTTTAGCCGGCGAGACACACAAGATTGGCAATTAAACACACTTCAATTATTTGCGCAATTATATAAACACCACACCACTAAGTAAACTGCCTTTGGATGTAAATAAACCGACAACAAATCACGTGTTTGAAACTGTCGATAGTTGTCCATTGACTTCCAATGTTCCATCACAAATTTTATGGTCAATCATGGTTAACATCACTTCACGAACCTGACGACACTGATAGAACAACCGAATGTGGATCTGTAGGGATGCGTCCTCTGGAGAGTAACACCTCTTTAACACCTTACCAATTGCGAAGTCTTGTTTTTTGCCGCGTGCTCAAGTTAAGCGGCAAAAGCCAAGGAAAGCATGCAAGAAAAGGTAAAACAACAAAACCTTTATGAATGTAGGCACCAAGTTAGTTACCTAAGAAGTTCTTCGCGCTTGCGCACAAGGCGTAACACATACACTCTCACACTTTCTGTGTGTTAGCTACAGTACAAGCTTTTTCTTTTCTGTTGTTGTGCTAGCTTGCATACCTGAAGAAAAGTTGTTCTCACGACATAACAAAGCTCTATAGTAGTAGATGCAGTGGGTAAGAGGGAATTGGTCGAGGACAGAAATCAAGCATGGGGCCATTAGAGTATCTTGGGTAACACCCACCCACCCACTCAAATAAACGCTCACCCCTTTCGTTCCATAATCTCTTTAGCTTATGGTCCTCACACTCACTCACACACACATACATATACACATAAAAACAACCAAAAGGAGCAAGTGATCGCTCTAAATCACTCGACCTCTACTGACTTGACTGTGGAGTTGACTGCCAGAGACGAAGAAAATCACGAAACCAACTCGCGAGCTCTCAAACTCTACCCTTCCATTCCATGACCAACTTCTTTCTTTACTTCAGCTCCGATCCCGATATGCTTCCCCCCTCCTTCGCATTCTTCTTTCGTATATATAGTTTTTTTCTTCCTTTTGAAGAAAGAAAAAAATGAACATTAATAACCCAACAACTTCGCTGGTCCGTGCTAGCGTGATGTATTGTACAGACATACACTCTCAGACCTTCGTGTACACTGTACAGGAGAAAAGGGCTAACAACAAAATAAAAAGCACAATGTCTGGTATTTATTTGCAAACATTTCATAATAATACAGTACTTTTAATAAGGCCATCACTGTTTCCTTTTTAATATTTGCTCAAATAAAAGAAAAAAAATTCTTCTTTTAGAGACCTAAATATATAACAGTTTTTCCATTTGTTACTTAACGACAAAAGTCGAACTTTGGGTAATCAATAATGCATTTACAGTAGTGAATTCCTGCAGATGCCATGCAATGCTTAGAATTTCTCATTCTCCCTTTTCCAACTTGCAAATTCCGTTGATCATTATTACACTTAAATACCTGTACTTAATGGTATCAATACATAGATGTGTTATACGAATTTTAGTATTATTTTGATATTGGTAATTTGTATCATAAGTTGACACTGGATTTGAAAAATGGCCAGAGGTACTAATACGTAGTAGTATAATTTAATTTATACGGAAAATTGCGTAATCTAAATTCAACGAAACTTTGGGGGAGGCTTTTAAATGAATTATCTTGATTGGTTTGAATTCAACGTCCCTATTAGCAGCAAGAGACATGGCTCTATAGATCAACATTCGATCCCAAAAAGTTTGCTCTCCACCAGGGAACCGAACCAAGATATGTGTGTTAAGTTACTCAGTTACTAAGGGCAAGGTAGTGGCTTAGTGGTAGAGCGCGCGCTTCTAGTGCGATAAATCTCTGGTTCGATATGAGACTATGAGTTTATAGTAGATAATGTTGTGGTGTGTTTTATCAGGGTTCCCCTCATTCCTTTCCACATTCTTAATCCATCAGTTATTTCGTAAAGATTCACTTTTGTTAATCGTCCGTCTCTTTCACCCTAAAGGCCATAGTTGTGGGACGTTAAATTAAAGAACTGCTCAGCTACTCAAAACTTCTAATCTTTCAGAGACAGCTATATTCCTATTAGAATTTTAATTCCTGTAACGCCCATTCGACTTCTATACTAACCCACAAATTTCCACTGAATTCTTATTCTATGTTATCATAGTTACCTGCTAGATAATAATAATAATAATTATTATTATTATTAGAAATTATTGCTCTTTAGATTAGCTTCTTTCAAGCTAATTCTGAAATTTCACGGTATTTTAGGTGAACCATATGTTAAAAACTTTTCTTCTTCTTCTTCTTCAGTCCAATACAAACAGAAAATGTGTAACAGTTTCGTTCTTCTATCATTTTTGCTTTCAAGATTTGTGAAAGTGTGAAAAGAGGAATTATTATTTTTAAACCTTTAAATCAAGATATGTGTGATAAAAAAAACTCCATTTATATAAAATTTCAAAAATGAAAATGAAAAGAAATTTCAAGTTTAACACATCTATGACTGAAGGAGACGGATGAATAACGAAAGAGAATGATTATGAAAGCATTAGTGGAATGAAAATTAGGAGGAAAGGGAAGAGCTCTGAGAGAGAGAAAAAATAGTTTTGTCCACCACAAAATCACATGGTTTGGGATCGAATCAAAGACTTCTCGTCCCAGAAGGTGAGCGCTCTAACACTGATTAACCATGTCCCCCACAAATTTCAAGCCCTCACTGCTAGTCTACTGGCTAGCGTACATGCCTTCAGTGCATGTAGTCCCCGGTTCGATTCCCAGTGGGAGAGCGTTGTACGTTCAAATTTCATGCAGTCTCCGTGCTGGAAAGGGATGCTAAAATTCAATAAGCAAACAAACAATAAAATTTAAAGGTTAAAGAGAGGCATTTACACATATGCGAGAGCTTCCATTAATTCCTTCATATACTTATCATTATATGCACGTATAATATTTGTAATACATGAATATCTTCCTATCATATTAAGTCTTTTTCTATCTCACTCTCTTTTTTCTTCGTGTTTAAATTTATTTTCATTGATTATACCACTGAGCTGTAACATCAAATTAAAAGTAGTAAGACATATACGCAATTTTGTTCATAAATTTTGTATTTAACGTCAAAAGGCATTATTTTCTTCGCATCCTTAATTTCTTCGTACAAATGGAAAACAGTAAAATAAAAAGAATAGAAAATATACAATAAATTGTATACGTAGACGTAATTAAGTGACTTGTAATGTAAAATATTCACCACGGTCTATTTAAATCATACACAGTATATGTGGTTCATTACTACTGACCCAAATAAAAAAAAAAGTTTAGTCTGTTATTGGATGTAAATAACTTTTTCACGTACAGAAATTGAAAACACAAGTACGAATATAAATTAGAGAACTCAAGCGCAGTGGAAGGGGAAAGCAGAAAGGGAGAATAATGAGAAATTAAAGCAATTAATTACGAAGTACAATTTACAATGTAATAACGCTTTCACTCTTCGATTTTCTCACTAAAATTTTTGTTTTCATTACCTCTTCACCTATAGTGATATTTACTATTTTCAGATAAACTTTTTATATATATATAAAAAAAAAATGAAATTGTAGACTCCACTCTCTAGTTTTAACGTTCCCTTTTCCTATTCTAATTATCAGATAATTAAATTTACTTATTCTACTGTTTAAGAACCCACGATCATCCCCTTTAGGTTAAAGGAGACAGATGGTTATCAAAGTGAATGATTACGAAAGAATTGGTAGGATAATAATAATAATAATAATAATAATAATAATAATAATAATAATAATAATAATAATAATAATAATAATAATAATATGGGAAGAAATGAAAGAATCTCGAAAAAACAATAGGCAAGATATTTTCTAGGAGGACGATAGTAATGCAAACATTCTGAACTGTTTATCATTAATGCACTGATGTTTAAACTATAGAATGTCACTTATTTCACCTTCTCGTTCCATTGTAATGGAGCAATCCATGGTATCCAGTCGTAACGTCCGATTGAAATAGTGGGCTGTCATTGAATTTCTGACTGCGAAAAGTTGTGCGCCCAGAAATATTCATCACTAGCAACGAGTCCGAGCCATTACGATCCGGAAACGAAGCTTCAGTCGATGGAGTACCGGTATACGTCTTCTCCGCCAAAAAGATTCAAAGTTGTTCTATCTGTTGGCAAAGTGTTGTTGACATTCTGTCTCATCCTGCCTATAGTACGGATCTTGCGCCCTGGAACTTTTAGCTCTTCCTCAAACATAAGGGTCATCTTAAGGGCCAACGCTATAGTTGTGATGTGGAGGTGGAAGCAGCAGTTGGGCAATGGTGCCGCATGCAGCCGCCAAAATTCTTCGCTGATGGCATGAAAACCTTGTTCCGTGTTGGTGCAAGTGTGTTGCCCGTAATGGTGGCTCTGTTGAAAAATAATGCTACCATTTGTAGTTGACATAGCAAGCTTTCCATTGATATCTGTATCGGTATTGTCAAACACAAATGAAAGTATCACCTTGGAGACATTAGTTTCTGAATCGCCCTCGTAGCAAACCCATATCGCCTGGGTCGAACCACAGAGTCCTCCGTGCCTGACATGAGTGCTCCACGACTGAGCCACCGCACTACTATTTATCCATTGTGTTCTTCAACATAAAATACACTCTTCAATATCATTATTCTTATAGGCATTTAACCTTCGAGAACTACACTAAAGAGAAATTTCCGAAAAAAAAATCTTCAGAGATTTTCCTATTTAACAGACTTCAAAGCAAAAGGAAATTCTCAGTTTGACATGTTTGTATGTATGTATACTTATAGGGTTGTACGTGATTATATCGAAGACCGTTATTATTTTAATCGCGTTTTCACTGATCGAATAAAATATTTGAAAAATTAATAATTAATGAACTAATCACAAAATCAAATCATTCCTGCATATGTCTAGTAAGGAAAACTTATCCCACAATATGATGCAACCAGAAAATCAGCACAGTAAGGTGGGTTGCATATAACCAAGGAGTTGATGACGTAGTGAGCTTTATCCAAATGGTTTAAAACTGTTTCGTGATTTTTAAAGAATATCATCCGCTTTTTCTGTGATTGATTTCCTACTGCAAGGAGCATCTTTGGCATCGAAATTTGTAGAAATAAAGCGAATGAGCCATTTTCTGACTGTTGCTTTTGATAATGTATCTTGCTCATAGAGAGTACAAATAGCTGCACAACGGGTGACAATACAATGCTTCATTGTTGCTTTTCTGTGTTACAATATATTTATCATTTTAATCATGTTATTAATATTGCTTTCTACCAGGCACGTACACACGAATTTATTTCGGAAAAGGTATAAAGCGTAAAAAATAGCAACTAATGTTTTTTATAAAATGCACGGAAAACGAGTGTCTTTTGTGGGTGAAATGAAGAAATACGTCAAACACCAGAAAAGCAATGTGTGTGTTTGACTGTAATGGATTATAGGAACCGCTCAGAGCGCCTTATGCTTTTTCAGTCTTAGTTCCATTTCTTCAGTGTACCCTACAAAAAAAAAAAAATGGGTATGTGTGTGTAATTTTAAAATCTTTTCCTCATGTAAAGTAGAATTACAAAGGACACCAAGTCTCGGGAAGTATGGAGGAAAGGAAACAAATATAAAAACAAATTTAAAAATATATTTTAAACATGGTTCTCTTTTTTTAAAAGAAAGAATAAACAATAAAGAATAAAGTTCTACAGAAAAGTTTTTAAAAAAATCAATACTTTTTTTTTATAAGTCTGTTTATGCATGACTTAAAAAGAAAAGAATGTGAAGAGCTCCCTCAAAGCTATGTAGATAGCGTACGCACCTTTGACGTGGGAGATCCGGGTTCGATTTCCGGCGGGAGATCATGTGGTTCAGAATCCCACATTCAATCGTAGATCCACGTCTCGTATAGCTTCGCTGCTGTAAGGGGCGCTAAATTCAAATCCAATCGAAACCAAAACATGGGGAGCGCTCTCATATACAATCAAATCATATGATGCAAGTACTTTGCTTTCCTTTTTAGTCATACATAAATATATTTTTATTTTTATTATTACTATTATTTATTTTGACTATATTTTTTACTTTCTAGTTGCAATTTATATTATTTTGTTTATATTTTTTATGAATACCATGTTTCTTAAAAATTTAATTTATTTCAAATTTTAATACAATTCATCGCATTACCTTTTTTACTCTATCCTACATGACCCTTAAGACCTGCTTTTCTACAATCTAATGCTATACTGTTGAAAATGCAAAAATTTAATGACAGAGAAACATAAGAGGAAATATAAGGTATCGAATGAAAGATCAAAGCAAAGAAAAAGTCTATAATAAATGAAATAAACGATTGAGTTTTTCATTAAAAGAGTATTTTATATTTGTTAGCACAACTGAGAAAATGTTATTTCACGTAGTTCCCCCTCCTCTCACATAATTTATTTGAACAGCTATTAGGCTACGTAGGATATTTAAGTTACACGTGGGACGGTTTCTGCACATGTACGGTTACCTTCACCTTGCCTCTTCACCAATTTTTAACACTTTTTCTCCTGGGATTTTAAAGCCAATTCCAGCTTCCTCTTAGTTAAGTACATGTGTATCACCAGGTAGTAGTGATAAGGCAGGCATGTGAAGTACAAGGCAAATAAACCTTTAAACATTCGATTTTAAGATTTATTGGTATTATTGGATGAAATGTCTATAATATTACCGAGCTCGTCCGCTTGCTGTAGACTACCCCGAGTCCTATTCGAGCCTAGAATCGAAAAGTGGTTTTACTCAATCTTTAGCTCTGACTGTTGGGAGGTAACCTTATACAAGTAATAAACAGACGCAAGGTCGAGCACAGTTAATTCTTTCGAGATTTTCTCTCTTTTCATTAATTGTTAGAGGTTGAGGAAGGTGCTTGCTACAATATATTGTATCAACGAGAATTATTCCTAATTAGTTCATCCCACATTTATAATAACTGCAATATTTACAAGAGTTGGTTGTAGTAAAGAAAATCATTATACTTACTTCACAATGAATTCACTATAATACTTAAATTACCTTTAGATACAATATATAATTAAGAACAAACATGGTCACTCTTTCGAGAACACACTACGTTTTCTTCCAGCGGTTCTTAATTTAGCACGTGTGTTGAGCACTAACGACTCGTTTACAAAAGAAAGAAACAAAAATGTAATGGTCATACTGATATATCTACCCTTCAGTGCACAACAATACAAAAAGCAAGGTAATTAACTACCGCAGTAGTTACTGTAGTAGTCGCTTCGTTGAACACCTATTATTCGTCAGCATATAACAGGATCAATGTCCGACAAAATACCACTTTTTCCCCCTCTTGTATCTTAAGCTTTCTTTGTTTCATTCTACACAAGATATTTGGTTGTTCGTTGATTGTTTGGTTCCGCTGCTTTTGTTTACTCTTAATGTTATGGAGGAAAGAAAAAGAAAAAAATTAAGACAGGAAAAAGAGGCCTTATCGATAAAGAAGTGCCTTCAGGAAGGGACTTGAATGCGGGAAGTTACAAACCACAATAATGTTTTCACCTTCTCTGCAAATTTCCTACTATATTTTGTGCTCATTAAGTATTGTATGTAGCGTACAATATCAGAAATTTGCCTGTGCCCGTGTGAATGTTCAGTTACGGTCGCGTTCCAATTTTAATTACATTAACTAGCTTTGCTAGTACGAGTTAAAATAAAATTTTAACTAAAAATTGGGATTTAAAAAAAAATCTAGAATGAAAAACAAGGAAAAGCTTTTAAAGTGATACGAAAATAAAGGAAAAATAACAAATTAAGGTAAAATTATATCTTTGAAATCTTTAAGTTTAACGCCCCACGATTATGCTCTTTATGCTAAGGGAGACGATGATTAAAGCAAGTAAATGATGATGGAATTGTTGGTGGAATGATAAAGTGAAAGGAAACGGGAGTATCCCGAGAAAATCCACGGAAACAATGTTGTCCATCAAAAATTTACTTGGCAGGGAATCGAAACAGAGACTCTACACACCAGAAGTAAGCGCTCTGTAAAAGAATTAAAATTAAAATTAAACTTTACTTTTAAGATTTTATTTTATAATCCAAACTACGCAAAGCAAATGAAGCCGTCACTTCCATAACCGCACAAATCCAGCTAAAGAGATATTGAGAAACTCAATAGAAACTGAATATTTGTTGGAAATGTGAACTTGGAAATCGGATTTTTTGTTTCATACTTAGTTACGTTAGTAATTCAGTAAAGTGTAAGTATGAAAAAGTCTGATTTCCAAGTTCACATTTTCAACGTGCGGTTATGGAAATCACGCCTTCAAATACTTATTAATACAGTCAATGTCACAGATTAGTAATAATAAGACCTTTAGCATAAGCGTCTTTGGCGTGGGAGACCCGGGTTCGATTCCCGGCAGGAGCTCATGTGGTTCGGATTCCACATTAAGCTGTAGGTCCATGTCTCATATAGTCTCGCTGCTGAAAAGGACGCTAAACTAAAAATCAAATAATATACTTTATTAGATTATAATATAATATAATATACATAATATAAGTATGTCTGCTTCTTCGTCCTTTCGTCTGCTCTCCACACAATAACTCTTGAACGAAAGTGATTTTTTTTTTAAAGTACGTTGTTAGGGCAACTCTCTCGGCCGAGTTAGTAAATACAGTCAAACCTTGAACATCTTCAAACGGACTGGTAACTCGAACGGTAGCTATAAATATCCTATTCATTCAGAAAAATGTTTCGCGTAACGCTAATATGCAACCCTCAAAACATGCAAGAGTTATGGGTTGCATACATATCTAGGTGAAATTATATATTTTAAAGAAAACGTATATTATAGAATCATAACATTATAACAAACAACAGGTTTAACATTCATAGAAACCGTATGTGTTCCCTTAACAAATACATACTTCTTAACCTGCCGAACAGATACAAAAAAAACCTCTTCTGCTTAATATGATCTTACATGCCGTATGATACAGAGTGTATGTGTAAGAAATTAGTAAAAAGATATACATAATAATAACTTGCTTCGTAGAAGTGAGCAGACTCGTCCTATATACATGTAGTAACGTGCTTCTGCGCTAGATATTATTCGGCGCTACCTTGCAGGTACGCGTGCCATCATCTAAGCTTGTTTTTTTAATGAAAATGCAATTTTATTATTATTATTATTATTATTATTATTATTATTATTATTATTATTATTATTATTATTATTATTATTATTATTAATTGCAACACTAAACAAATAATAGTAGATAAAACCTATACTGTAACAGGAAAACATTTGAGCTAGCTGGGCCGAGCAGTTCATGACATTAGGCTGGAGATCGAAAGACATGTCTCTCGCGGATTCAAATCCTACTCAGAATATGGATTACTGTCCTTTAAAAGTTTATTTATCATAATTTATTTGGCCTAAAGAGCAGGAGCATCGGGCGTAAAGCTACAGAATACAATATGATGGAAGGATTTGGGCTTAAGATAAGAACTATTACTAGAAGAATACAAACATAGATAATTTCGTAAGTTTGAAATTAATTATTGTGTTATTAGCGTTTAAGTAAGAAGAAACATCCAAAGATGAGACACATATGAATCGGAGATTTTATTGAGCTGAACAAACCTCATGTGTAGTTTTCGAGAAAATGGAAGAAATGAAATTAAATGTTTATAGTTATGTTCTATAGTGTCTGATGAAGGATATGTTAGATGTCCGAAACCGTAACACATTACAGTTTAAAATACAGTGTGTGTTGAAGCTTTGGTCAGTGATTCTTTTGTTACAAAATGTTTACGTTTTACGTCCCACGATTATGCCGGCCACGCTAAAAAAGACTGTGATGATGAAAAATGAATGAAATGATGGAATGAAGAAAGTGGGAGGAAACGGGACAACTCCGAGAAAACCCACGCACACGATATTTGCCCACCACAAAACTCACTTGGGTGGGATCGAACCAAGACCTTATGCACTACAGGTGAACGCTCTACCACTGAGCCACTGCGGCTCCTTCGAGAAAATTGGGATTTAAAAAAAAAACAATTTATTTGTAAACTTAAAAATTGATGCCGTACGAGAACCACGCCACTTGCTGAGATGAAACTGATACTGCAGTATATTGTCATAAAGCTCTTCATTATGACACTAGAAAGACGACAGGAAAATAGTATTGTTAATGAGATATGGTCTAAAATTATTATTAATTCTTTAAATTTTAATTTAACTAAAATATTGTCCAAACATAAGACGTACTCGATAGATAACATCGAGCAGAACGAGATAATATTCTTAAAGGTAAACTGACATTTGGAGTTTTCGAGAATTTTTTAAATGAACTTTCGTGGCGCTAAAAAGTACGTCGTTCCTGGCCAATAATAACTGACAGTTCTTATTTCGCTGGAAGACATTGTTATTCTTTCATGCACTGCACACTGTTAACTAACAATGATTGTGTGTCTTTCCCTAACAATAACACACTTACTCCTTGTATGTCGTACATGATGTTTATATTTAAAAGCAATTACAAGCAGCAACCCCTACCCCCACCCATTCCCCCGTTGACTCCTGCCCAATCTGTGCCGTAAACGTTACCTAATCCACTCCCCCTTCCCAAATCTGACGGTTTTACAATCACACCTAACTGTGGAAACTGCTTCTGACACGTTGACAGGAAATTTAAAAATTTCAAAAACTAAATTGTTACATTATTATTCGATATTCGTCGTCGTCATACTGCCTCACTATTGCCACGTACTATTCCTTTAGCTTAGGGATTTTTTTTCATGTTGTGAGTTTTTCAGTTTTACATCCCATGAATTTGCCCTTTAGACTAAACACGACGATGAAAAATGAATGATAATACTGTAAAATGAGTGGTGAATGATATGCATGCCCCAAGCAGGATTTGATTTCATTCCATTGATCACCAGCCTTAGCTTCTTAAAACCATGACAACCGGCTATTCTTGCTTTGTGTTTTGATGTTTTCAGAATGTATATGTGACTTATCTGAAAAGATGGCTTTTCGTAGAAGAAACTAACGATAGCTGAATGGAAAATAATTCACTGCCTTTCCTAGAACCTTTCCAATCTTGCTCTATACCACCTTGTTTTGCTGTGGTCAAAATGAAAGGGCTTTCAGCCAACTAAATTTTCCGAAGAGGATAGTCCTGGAGACACAGTTGATTCCTTGTCATTCGCATAGGGCTGAAGCCAATAGAAGTAGGAAAAATGTTTGTCGTTATTTTCATTTGCTTTTTATTTATTTTGGAAATATCAATACTATAACAAGAGATGTGTACAGGGTTTTCATGAAGTCTGGACGGATTTAGTTCGCTCATAATTTACATAAAAATGCTCATATTGAAATCAAATAAAGTGCAAACGGTAGCAGAAGGATTAAATTTTTACCTGTAATCTGCACGAGCTCAGTTCATTCACCGCCACACCTCCAACTGCGCGCCATTTACGTCCACACGTTCGCGTATGCGGCGCTGGAATCCACTCACAGCGTTCCGCCATGTTTGATCCGAAATGCCAGCCACAGACGCCCTGATTTTGTCCTTTAAGTTCTCCAAACCACTTGGCTTCTTTGCATAAACTTCCGTTTTCACATGACCCCAAAGCCAGAAGTCGCAGGGGGTAAGGTCGGGCGGTCTTGTCGGCCAAGCGGTCGGGCCACCGCGGCCAATCCATCGGTTAGGGAATTTCTCGTCAAGGAACTGTCTCAACTTGATTGCATAGTGAGGGGGTGCCCCGTCCTGTTGAAACACGATGTTGTTCTGGATTCCATGTGCCTCCAGTTCCGGAATGATGTATTTCTGCAACATATCCAGGTACGAATCTCCATTCACGGTCTCCTCTTCAAAAAAGAACGGTCCAATCAGACGATCATAGGACACAGCGCACCAAACGTTCACTTTAGGGCTATCTCTCTCATGTGTCTCAAATTCCTTTGGGTTTTCCGTGCCCCAAACGCGACAGTTGTGTCGGTTAACCTTCCCGGAGACATGGAAGGTTGCCTCATCTGAGAACATGATGTCTGAAAGGAGAACGTCGCCATGTTCCAACTGCTTGAGCATGGCGTCACAGAAGTTGAACCGGATGTCCAAATCTTCATCATGCAGATCCTGGACTATCTTGATTTTGTAACCTTTGGCCTTGATCGTATTCTTGGCTATCTTAAACACGGTTGTCTGTGGAATTCCGAGTTCCATGGACCGTCTAGGAATCGACTTCTGTGGGCTGTTGATGATGCTTTCCCTTACCCTGCTCACTGTTGCAGGCGATGTTGGCGGCGTCTCCCACTTCGAGGACGGTCCAGGACGCTTCCTGCCTCCAAGAACTTAGCATGCCACTTTCGGATTGCACTCTCAGTCGGTGCCGGCTTTTTGAACTCTTTGGTGAACTTTCGACACACCAGAATTGGTGATTTTAGCTCTGCGTACCACAGAACATATTGCGCTTTCTCTTTCACCGACGCCATCTTTGATACGGTAAAAAAAATAGTCTTCTCAGAGGAGTTTTTAATTTATTTATTTCTTTAAAAGACACACACACCAATACAGCTTACAACTTACTTTTAACAGTCAACATTGAAACAACAATGAAAACAACAATGGATGGAATTTGGTAAGAAACTGACCCTTGCCCTCCCTCTCCCTCTCTCAACGTGCTCAGAGTTGCCGCTTATCTAACAGTATTGCCAACTAAAAATTTAATCCTTCCGCTACCGTTTGCACTTTATTTGATTTCATTATGAGCATTTTTATGAAAATTATAAGCAAATTAAATCCGTCCAGACTTTAAGAAAACCCTGTATAAGCTGAAAACGATAACTTGGGCGAGGATTTATTAGCTATCATGAATTAACGGAAAGTACTTTAGGGTTATATCACTGATGTTAATCACAAACATCAGCAGCATTTCTTTTTAAGAATTAGCGAAATTCTGGCAGCTCGCTCAAGAATGAGATTGTTTCCTTTACAGATTACGGAATTATGTTTCTTTCTGCTGGCAATTCTGTTTCCAGAATCCTCCGCTTGGTACTCTTAACCATAGGTGTCCAAACTCGCGAGCCCGAGTAAGAATGAGTCCCAATGAAATAAGTCAGCGCAAGCGCAACTGAGGAAAGTGAGTGCGAGCCCAGTTGAAAGAAGTGAGCACAAGCCCGAACGAGCCCAGTGCAAAATGACCATCTAAGCTTCCAACTACTGCTGTTTAAAATTATTCGAATATATTTTCAATATTCGAAAAATTATTCAAATAATTATTCGTTATCCGAACTCTTGTTCGAACAATTATTCGTAAACTATTCAAGTATCGAATTTTGTTCGAATATTCGAATACAGAATTATTGGAATTTTAACAACACTAGACAGCTCATATGATTAAGAGGTTCTGGAAGTAAGTATGTGTGTATCGGGTCTGCATGTAATAAGCTCTCGTGCCTCAGAACATGAATGCTAATTGGATGAAACAATAACGGCAATAGAAAATGCTAAGTGTTAAGACAGATAATTATGCCACTTACATATACAAATTTATTCCTTTCTACAAGAAAGAAAGAAAGAAACAAACAAACAAGGATAGGAAAAACTGTCCTTCTTGTGTTAACGTAGTTAATTGTTTCTAATGGATGAGCCTCTGTTAACCTATACAAACCTACCTACTTTCTAATACTAAAAAAAGAACTACCTCGTCTACATATTATGTAAATATATTTCAAGGAATAGTACACAAAAGAACGTGTTGTCTGCCCGTATCTTTTAAAACGAATATTAGTAGAAACGTTAAAACAAATAAAATATTGTTTGTCGGTAATGACAGTACCCTATTTACTTACATGCAGGAAAAGATCGAAGAAAAACGAAAAGGGACTAAAACTGGCAAATGATGTGTGATTATAGATGTAAGAGAGGAAAGAACACAAGTAACTAGTTTTCTGATGCGATACATATTTATATATGTCAATAGATCAAGTGTGAGCAAGAATCAAAAATACGAACGGGAAGTATACAAAAATGATTTAGGAAAAACTTGTTTTCTGGATCTGTAAATAAATAAAGAAGAAATAAACTCACCAAGCAAACAAAAACTCACCTTATTGTAATTATTATAATTATTTGCAATTTAAATGCCAAATTAGCTTGTATTGCAAAGAAAACATCTTTTGGTTGCACCTTTTCCCACTTTTTTCAATTAAAAATTAAGCACTTTTTTCAGAGAATTTCTCAATGTCATCACCTTTTCGCATTTTTAAAACTTTTTTTTTTTTGTTTCATTATCCGAATTTTATTCCTATAATAGTTAAACCAGGAACACATTACTTTTGCTTCAGTAAAGTCTCGTTTGGTGAAGGCTATTGAATAAAAAAGTAAAAGAGGTGGCTCCAACAAACTAACTAATCACTACTACCACCCATCGGTGTTGTTGAATGCTTTTGTATATGCAAATATTTACTTAATGACTGCATGAATTGACTGATTTTGCCTTTAAATGTTCCGTATAGCACCGAGGTTATATGAGACATATATCTACAGCTTAACGTGAGATCCGAAATACACAAGATTCCACCGGGAATCGAAGAAGGGTCTTCCGCACCGAAGTCGCGTATACCAATCATTGTGACCGGAGATATAGCAACTTCACTTCTTTTTTTTAAAGGAAAGATGATCTGTGTTTTACAATTTTCCGGACTTGTAACTTTAATAACACTGTGTTGCGGAAATTGTTTTAGGCAGACTTTTTAATACATAAGTGAATTTCGAGTCTTATATATGACATCATTAATTGTACTATTTGTATGAATATTTACATCTGAATCTTTAATGCATCTCTTTTTTGTCTTTAACATTTTGCAGCATTTTAACCAAAATTTTGCACCTAAAATTCCTAACTTTAGTAATCACTCACTACAAATAAACTCTATGCTCTTAGTAGTATCTCTTCATAACCTCTAATGTCCTGTGCATACGGATGTAAGAAGAAGATATGGAAAAGGAAAAAGGAAACTTAAGTCATTCGTATATCAGCAAGTAAGCAAAGTGAGTTCCTTATTTAGCAACGTTAACTTTTTTCTCCTGCAACGACGGACGCCGTCGGGTATGGATATGGAAGGAGGCACGAGTTAGAAAGAAAAAGGAAAAAAAAAGATTGTATGGAAAGGAGGTACAAGGCACAACCAGGCGCCATATTCATCAACACTGGGCATTTAAAATAAAAGTAAAAAAAAAAAAAAAAAAAAAAAACAATGCATGCAAGTAAGTTGGAAGACTGCTTTGCTTGATGTGATGGGTGAGCTTTTCTTATTTTTGCATGTTTGCACGCGAGCTCCGTTTTTAAAAACAGAATGAGGAAAACTTCCCCCGTTTTTTTTATTGTCCTCTATTTTCTAAGCAAAAAAAGCACAAAAAAGTTTTCTTAACAAAAAATGCATTTCAACAAAACTTTCCTTACAGTTTTTCTTAAACTTTTTTAAAAAAATCTATAACATTCACGAGTTCTTACCCCATGCCACAAATTACAGTTAAAAGGAAGCTAATAGTTATTGCCATATGGGTACTCAGCTGTTTCTGAAACCATAAGAAAACGATTTTAAAATTCCATCCCAACAACTAGAGCATCGTAGAGGCAAATAAAAAAACAAAGTAAAAAAAACACACAAAATGCGTTCTTCACATTTCAAAACCTATTCACACTCGTTCATTCACCAATGCAAACAAACCACAGGCAAGTTTGAAAATAAGGGGGGAAGAGGTTATTTTTTCCTTTATGTTTTCTTTAGACTATAAACACGTTCAAAGAAAGAAAAAAAAAGTATGGAAACCATTGTGTATATTGCTTATCTCCCCTACTCATATATATATTTTAAAAGTATCTCTCGCATGCGTAGACTGTAAGTTAACTGTTAAATTGGCAATAACATTTTAAATGATTATTAAAATACTATTATTACTGTGCCAGATTAAAAAAAAAAAAAAAAAAGTGGATAATTTTCTGTGTTATTATTGCGAGTAGATGCAACTCATTATTTTCCAATATGTTTGAATTGTCTTTTTTCGTCTCTTTTAATAAAAACAAAAGTGTATTTAAAAAAAAAAGAATTTAGTTAAGACATTGGCTCAGAATACAATGTATTATGAAGAAGGACTCATTATTAGGTACGGTGGGAAGAACAAGGAATGAAAGAGGCTACAGTTGATGGACGATATTGAAACAAAAAATTGCTACACAAAGACGAAAAGGCTAACTGAGGATCGTGGTGCACAGAAGCTTCTCCATGCAAGTGACCTACACTATAAGATCAGGGTCGATCCAGGGGCGGATCCAGGACCGACTTCTAGAGGGCGGTGGGTTGTCATACTGCTACTTTTAAGGGCTCCAAATTTTGAGATGGGTTTTATTTATATATATAAAATAAGAAAATTTCCTCTTCTGGGGGGAGGGGCGATCGCCCCGATCGCCCCCGCCTCTGGGCCGATCTTAGGCAATTTGCCACCCCGTGCACTGGCATCATTTGCGGCAACCTCTTTCTGCAGAAAGTTCAAATCTTAAAAGCCACGATTGTAAGTAGGGATGCGTACGAGTCGAGTCGAGATAGAATTTTCCTAAGAAAATTCGAGTCGAGACACAGCTCTTCCAATAGAAAAATATACGTATTTCGAGTCGAGACATGACTTTTACAGCACATTTTCGAGACGAGACAGCCTCAAATCTTGTCTCGTGCGCATCCCTAATTTTAAGTATGCTACCCAATCATGAACAACGAAGGAGAGGAAAAATACACTCCAAGGTCTAAACACTACAAATACAATGTCGTTGTGTCTGTTTCTTTTCTGTAAATAATAATCTATGATGTTAGTGAACGATAAAGCAAATACACCTGCAGAGGAAAGATGGTAATTCTCTTTATAGAATTCAATATCGAATTTCAGTCTCAATATATGTTTGCAATTGTAATAATAGCAATAGAACTTACTAGTTGGCTTTCGAAACACAGGCAAATTTTATTCTGTCTCTCTTTTTCCTTTACGTTGGCTACTTTACCTTGATTTGAGACTTTCAAATTTCATTCTATTTTCCACTGAAAAGTATTTGTAATTCAACACGGAAATAATTATATATGATAATTAAAATGAAGTTCATGGGCCATATTACGATGACAAACACTTTACCAATTTACGACCTAAAGGTCAGATCCATCGGTATTGTAACAGAGCGGTGCTTGAACGATTGACCGTACAAATTCAAACTCCGATTAGTGATAATTTCACAGCCTTGTTTTATTACCAGTGTAAGCTCTTTAGTCAGTGGAGAAGAGGACATGGATTCTGATGACGATGGGTTTTGGTGGGACAGTGGGTCATGGGTGAAGTTTTCATTAACCCACACCATCTCTGGACACCATTGCTGCTTATATTTCACTGATAAAGTCAAAGCAGATAGTTGGCGAAACTATTACACGTTATTAATTTTTAAATTAAATCATTGTTTTGCTCAGTGAGTAGATTAAATTAAATAAAAGAAATGTATTCAAGCTTGGACACCTACACCATAGGCATTAATAGTACTTCAAATATCTCACCTTTGTGATAATTTCTCTCATGATCTCACGGAGGGTATATTTTAAAATAGTTCCATTTGATTCAGCGTCTGCAATTAGAAACGTGTCCAAGTGCGGACATTTTTACCATTGGTATAAGCTGCACTTCAAAGATTCTAACTTTGAGGTCATTTTTCTCGTGACCGCATGATGGATGTTTAAAATCAGTTTCATTGAATTCAGTGCCCTCAAATTAGTATGAAAAACCGCAACTGGAAATTTATCCAAGCATGGGAACTTGGCATGAGCGTTAGTTCTTTGGCAAGATATTCCGTAAATAATAATAACTTCTAAAACCATGTCGGGGAGCTGGATATCGAAGCTCAGTACGTAATTAGCTTCAGCCATGTTTCAGAACTCAAGGTTGGATCCAAGTGAAGTAATGTCCGGAGTGTGTTTTCAGGGTGTACTATTCTGTTTTTAACAATTATATGAGAAATTCTTAGTAGTTTTTCTTCTAATTAAAATCAAAATGAATATTTTTTTTCTTTCTTGGTTAAAAGTTCACACGCAATTACCTCCGCACAGGATGTCTAGCTGCCACACGAACTCATGAGCGCGCAACGCCTTCAATGGCATGAGTCAGCTACTGCTTTTATTCACGCGAATTACTCTCGGATAAACCTGGGGGAGGGGCGACAAGATGTTGTTCCCTTGACCTTGACTATACAAAATAGTTCTCTTGGTATAGTACGTTCTTGTCAAGGTCACAGACAGAAGAGGCTCAGACAGGATGGAGACCAAACGAGGCAATTTCCCTTCTTTTTTAAACATAAAATTACGTGGTGTTACAGCCCAACAACGGACGTCGTGGCCGGCCAGCCAGTTGATAATATGTGGTCAGAAATTTTTTTTTTCTGGCGCTTTAAATATTAAAGTTCACTACCTCTTTAATACAAGTACATCCTTAATTGCTTTACCCTGTCTATCCGTGTGTCTGTTCATGCAGGGAACAAAAAACACCAAAAATAATTCAGTGCCTCATCGGTGATCGAACGCGGCATCATGTGTTTGAAAGGTACACCCGATTTGAGTTTAGTTAGATAGGAGCATTTTTTAGTATTCATTTTGATTAGGTGAATCAGTTTTTTTAAAAAAAAAAAAAGTTGTAGTAGTAGTTTCATGTGTACATCACGTGAGAAAGTTTGGTTTGAGTATTGAAAGTAAATGAAAGGTATGCAACCAACCTGACAGTACAGTTTTGTTGCGTACCACCAAGGGGCAACTCATCTATAATACTCTGGGAATACATCAGGTCCATGAGCTCCTGATGGCTGTCTTCGGCGCAGGAGACCTGCGTTTGATTCCTGCCAAGAGTTCATGTGGTTCAGATCGCACATTAAGCTGTAGCTCCAGGTCTTATAGAGCATCGATGCTGAAACAGACACTAAACTCTTAATTCAACAAGCAATATCGGGAAGGCGAGGTATCTTTGGATCAAAAGGATAGATCTTCTCCGTCAATGAACCCGGATCCTAACTTTTGACTCTTTACATCCTGGCTAAAATCGATGGTGAACCATCAAGTAGTTCTTGAGACTTTTTGTAGCTCGGATAGACAGACAGGATAATTATTAGTGGTGGGCACAAAAACCGGTTTTTCGGTTTTCGGTTTTTAGAAAAACCGAAACCGGTGTTTGAAAATTTTCAAAAAATCGGTTTCGGTTTTTAAAACCGGTTCGGTTTTCTCCGAAACCGGTTTTCTTCAAAACCGGTTCGGTTTTCTCCAAAACCGGTTTGGTTTTTCACCTGATCCGGTTTCGGTTTTCTTCAAAACCGATTCCGGTTTTTTCCCAAAATTTGTTCTATTTCTGACCAGAATGGTGTTTCGTTGTTCTCCGGAAACCGAACCCATTTCCACAGAAATAGTTTTATGTGTTTTAGAAAAGTTTTCACCGAAACCGGTTTTGGAGAAAACCGAAACCGGTTTTCGGTGAAAAACCGAACCGGTTTTGGAGAAAACCGAAACCAGTTTTGGAGAAAACCGAACCAGTTTCGGTGAAAAACCGAACCGGTTTTGGAGAAAACCGAAATGTCGGTTTTTCGGGTTTCGGTTTTTATAGAAACCGGTTTTGCCCAAGTCAAAGTAATAATAATAATAATAAAGATTAAAAATCGGACGTCATAGTTCTACAACTTCTACGTTGTTTGTTACAAGTAGCATGTGCGTTACTGCTTTGGATATTTGTGTCACTGTTAAGACTATGTATGTTACAATTAAGATTATACCAGTTGTGTCACATTGGGATAATATAAATAACGGTAAATATAATCCCTACAGTCTAGCTTTCTTCCCTTCCTCCCTTTCTTGATTTACCGAAGTATAGTACCAATAAAACACGTACTGGAAAGATTTCTAAGGAATGAAAACGATCACTCACACAGTCATGTGTAGATGGTGTTCAAAATAGAGAGGAAAATTTATCGTTAACAGTAGTACTGTTAAAATTCGAATTATTCGTTATTAGAATAATGGATTCTTAGAATATTCGTTATTCAAATGTTCGAACAAAATTCATTATTCGAATAACTGTTCGAATATTGGAAACGAATATTCGGATATTCGAATAACTGTTCGAATGTTGGAAACGAGTAACAGAAGGAAAACGTTCGAATTATTATACAAATATTCGAATAATTATTAAAATATTTGAATAAGTTTAACAGCATAAGTACAGTCCGGCTCAAACCTCCCGACGTTTAAGGCGTGTCCTCCTTTCCACAATATCCAATGCAAGGTGGGCGACGTTGTTTAATAGTTTTGTTCCTGGATTAGGAGAAAGCAATTTCAAACATACGTCCTTACAATATATGTCAGTATAGCGTCAATAAATTTATAAGAATGAATTTGTTTTTCAATATCTTAATTTCTCGCGTTAATGTTTCACGTTATGCTTGTACACGAACGGAAGACAAATCTGACAAAGTCGCACCTGCACATCATTGGCTTTCGACAGACGTCAAGAGGTTTGAGCCAGATTTTAGGAATAACGTCTCTTTAAAGATAGATAGGTGGTAACTGAATCACTCGATACTTCTTTCCAAGGCATGCTATCCTGAGATTTCTTCAGCGAAAGTTAGTGTATTACAAATACTAGTTAGTCACTCTTTCTTTCTTTCCTTTTCTTTTTTAATTTTCAGGGATCCTCTTGAGGTGGATAAAAGGCAACAGCTCTCTCCGAGTCAGAGAGTATTATCTAAGAACCAACTACATCTCCTCAAAGACAAGTAGGCACCAGCAATCTTAAGTGGTACTTTGGACTGCCATTACACATTTATTTCACTATATATATAAAATGTATAGTGGTTTGTGTATGTGTGCGTTTTTGTGTGTAGTTCTTACTTTAATTAACTTCAAGTATTTTTTTTTCTTGTTCTTTATGAGCACTTCTTCATCCTTTTATATCCCGAACTTCTGGACACTTTTGTTTTTCTCTCCATCCTTCATTTTTTCCATCTACCGTCTTCTTCCGCCTTTTTTCTTTTAATGCAGTGAAAACCAAAAGAAGGGAGAAAGTAATTAGATTTGATGAAAGTTATTCTTGTCTTGAAAAGTAATTTTTTAAAAAAAAGAAATGTGTGTGTTTAAGTGGGACACTTTTATTATGTTCCCTTACATACTTATGTTATCTGACAACTTTCTGTTTCTTTCGTTCTAATTCTCTAGAAGTTAACTTCAACAGCTATCCAGAAACTTAATGTTTTATTTGTCCGTTTGCTCGAAGAACAAACAATAATAGTAATAAAAAAGAGGTTCCTTCCACTACTGCTAAGTTAACACACAAAGAAATATATGTGCAGGAGAAACACTTGCAGAAAATTGAAATTTTACTGATATTTTACAAATATAGAGAGAAAAACATTTTACGTCCATTTTGAAGATTAATCCATACATGGTATTTGTTAAAGAGATTATTGAAAATGAAATGAAATGAAATCTTTAAGTTTTACGTTCCACGCTTATGCCAATTAGGCTAAAGGAGACGGTGATGATGAGAGATGAGTGAAATGGTGGAATGAATAAAGTGGGAGGAAACGGGAGAACCCCGAGAAAACCCACGAGCACGGTGTTTGTGCACCACAAAGTCCACACGGCGCAAGCTGGGATCGAACCAGAGACCCCAACCACCGGAGGTGAACGCTCTACCACTGAGCCACCGCGCCCCCAAAGAGATTATTGAGTTAATCTCCAAAATGGATTTTTTATGTATGTCTCATCTTAAATTTTTGTCCACTAGAAGAATTTGAGGTTCTTACCCAGACAGTTACGAGCAATGATAGCTGAAGAAGTGACCAGGAAGAGAAACTGGTTGGGGCATTGACCAAGAAGGAACCGTATCATGAAGGACGTGCTAGAGGGTATGGTGGCAGGAAAGGGAGTGAGATGGCGAAGGAGACTACAGTTAATGAACGATATCAAAACAGAAAAATCATAAGTGAAGACGAAAGGGTTAGCTGAAGACAGTGAAGCATGGAAGATTCTCAGCTGAAGGAAGTGATCTGCCAATAATGACAAAATATCGAGATGATGATGATGGTGGTGGTGATGATGGTGATGATGATGATGATGATGATGATGATGATTATGATGGTGGTGGTGGTGGTGGTAGTGGTGGTCTTCGAACAAGAACGTAAGGGCACGAAAAAAATAACATGGGGAACATGCAAACTGTCATGCGAAGGACCCTAGAATATCTCAAATTCGTGTACCAACAATGCTGTTATTATTGGAATGGTGAGGCCCCAAGGAAACAGCATGTTGAACTGGCAACGTTGCTCTTTTATTCAACATAGGGCGTCTTACCTCTGTGGAGCAGAGTGTCTTACATATTATATATATATATATATATATATATATATATATATATATATATATATATATATATATCCTTCTTGTTGTACTAAATCTCTTTCCTCACACCGAGAGAATTTTCTACCATACTTTCATGATTCTGATATTTGGAAATACGGGGTCAACTTTCAATTGTTAATGACTAATTTGAACATTTTTTTTAACGAAGTCAACTTTAATATTTTTAAACCAATAGAAGACATTTCTAAGAATATATTTGAAAGGAAATCTAAATGGCGCTCTCTCATTTCACATGATTTCTCCTTTAGTTCTGAAGTTCAGTTTCTAGTAATATTTCATAAAATGATTTCTCATTTAACAAAATATGCATTTGGGCACATTAACAATGTCAATTAATTGATTTGGAATTTTCAAAAGATTATCTAATGGATAATGAAGTTTAATAATAAACATAGAAACTAATCTGACTGTGTCAAGTTTTCACGAGTAATCTTTTTCGTATGCTTTCTGATTCAATTTTCTATGGAGGTCTCACGTTTATGGATTGCTTGGCTTCAACTGAACAAAGCGACAAGAGTCGTAAAGTTGTATAAACCTCGTCGAAATTATCGTGAGAAGTTTCTGCCATTTGTTTATATCTTATTTTGGGCATTGAACATCGTCATTTGGACCTACTTGAATGAAGGGAAAGCAAACTATGCATCAAGCAAGTAAAGATAGAAATTATGTTAAGCGAAGTCGTCGTGCTGAACACACATCAAATTCAACGTACGCCATCTCTTCAGCCACTTTGACCCTTTGTGGACAAATGGCTAGAGCGTGTGTTTATGTACGTGCAAGTGATATCTTGAGGCACGGTGGGAATACAAGTCTCGAATGCAAGCCTCAGTAGCAATATGAAACAAACTTTAAACAGCAGATTCCGTCTCATTTAGTCTCGAAACTGAAAAGAGACGTTAAAATTCAATCTCCGACTACCAGAGTTAATAAGGATTCTCTTGACGTTTATTAAAATGATCTCCTGATGTAATTATGACAAGAATTCCAACCTTTTAAATGTACATTAATGTTGTGCCTCTTTTTTGTTAATTTTGCATGTATTACGGAATTTTTAATAATTATAAATCTTTTTAAAAAAACAGCAATTTTTAACAATTATTATTTTAAAAAATTAACGTGGGTTCCTGTCACCACGGCATGGCGCGTCCTCAGGTTGCGGATCGAGGAGAAGGCCTCTAGATATAGAGGTTAGCTGCGAATATACTGAATAAGCAGTCGCGGACAGCCGACTAGGAGTGGTCCTCCAGCTTGGGGGTTTGGGTAAGGCTAACACCCTCATCCTGTAAAAAAAGGTACTTGTTCAGAAACATTCACAAAAGCCTCGGACAAGGACTGATAACTTGGCACGACCTCGGCAAAAGAAAATGGACATGAGATTTGGAACATGGAATATTAGAAGTCTTTATAGGGCAGGCGCGTTAAAATCTGTTACGAGTGAGTTAGAGAAATACAGGATGGACCTAGTAGGAGTTCAGGAAGTTAGGTGGGAAGGAAATGGATCTGAGAATTCCGGAAATTTTACGTTCTTTTACGGGGAAGGAAATAAAAATCACCAGTTAGGAACAGGGTTTTTCGTTCACAAACGAATATTACCAGCAATTAAACGGGTTGAATTTGTTACTGACAGACTTTCTTTTATTACTCTCAAGGGACGGTGGTGTGATATTATTGTTTTAAATGTACATGCTCCAACTGAAGATAAGGGTGACGATATAAAGGATAGTTTTTACGAAGAAGTGGAACGGATATTTGATCAACTCCCGCGATACCATATGAAGATTCTATTAGGGGATTTCAATGCGAAGGTAGGACGAGAGGATATTTTCAAACCGATTATAGGGAACGAAAGTTTGCATAAGGAAAGTAATGACAACGGTGTTAGACTCGTGAACTTTGCAACATCCAAAAACCTAATCGTGAAGAGTACAAAATTCCCACATCGCGACGTTCATAAATACACTTGGACATCACCAGACGGAAAAACGCATAATCAAATTGATCACGTTTTAGTAGATAGAAGAAGACAATCTAGCATAATTGACGTCCGGTCGTTTAGAGGGGCTGATTGTGACACTGATCACTACCTGGTAGTAGCGATAATACGGGAGAGATTATCGTTCAATAAAGGTAATATTCAATGTCCGAAAACGGAGAGATTTAATTTAAAGAAATTAGAAGAGAGCCATGTAAGAAAGGAATACCAGATTGAAGTTTCGAATAGATTCTCGGTTTTAGAAGACTCGGAATGCACTAGTGTTGAGGATACTTGGATTGAAATTAGAGATAGCATTAAAAGTTCAGCAATAGAAAAATTGGGACACGCGGAAATACGTAGGAACAAACCATGGTTCGACCAAGAATGCATTAAACTAGCAGAGAAGAGAAAACAGGCAAAATTACGGTGGCTACAAAATCCGAATGAAATAACTACACAAAATTTCGTAGATACCAGGCGGGAAACTTCCAAAACTTTTAGAACAAAGAAACGCGATTTTTTGAAAGCTAAAATTAAGGAACTTGAAGATAATAGTAAAAATAAAAATATTCGGGACATGTATAAGGGGATAGGCGAATTTAAGAAAGGATATCAACCTCGTGCTTATATATTAAAGAAAACTGACGGAACAGTTCTCACTGATACGGATAGCATCTTAAATAGATGGAAAGATTTCTTTGACGACTTGCTGAACACGCAGCCAAAAACTAATGCGCGTGGAGAAAAGGAGATACACACCGCAGAACCGTATATTCCAGAACCCAATCGAATAGAAGTAGAAGCCGCTATAAAGAAATTAAAGAAACACAAATCTCCGGGTGTGGATGAAATTCCGGCTGAGTTAATTTTAGCTGGAGGCGAAAAATTGTGGAACAAGATACACAAACTCATTCTCCTTATCTGGAACAAGGAAGAATTGCCACAAGAATGGAAAGAGTCAATCATTGTTCCAATTCACAAGAAAGGCGACAAAACTGACTGTAATAATTATCGAGGCATTTCTCTTCAGTCAACATCCTATAAAATCCTTTCAAATATTCTATTAGCAAGACTGACCCCATACGCAGATGAAATTATTGGAGATTATCAGTGCGGATTTAGACGAAATCGATCAACTATCGACCAAATATTTACCATTCGCCAAATACTCGAAAGAAAGTGGGAATACAATATCCCGGTACATCAACTATTTATTGATTTTAGAAAGGCTTACGACTCGGTTAGGAGAGAAACATTGTACAACGTTCTTACAGAACTTGGAATACCGAGAAAGCTAATTGGATTAATTAAGATATGCTTAAGTGAATCCCAAAGTAAAGTCCGGGTAGGAAAATTTTTGTCCACGAGCTTTCACGTCCAAAATGGCCTGAAACAAGGAGATGCATTGTCGCCATTATTATTTAATTTTGTGCTGGAATACGCTATAAGGAAAATCAAAGATAGCAACCAGGGCCTAGAGTTGAACGGTATTCACCAGGTGATGGCATATGCTGATGATGTAAATTTAATAGGGGATGATAGGAGAACAGTAGAAATAAATGCAGAGATCTTATTAAACGCTTGCAGGGACATGGGTTTAGAAGTAAATGCAGAGAAAACTAAATACATGGAAGTGCGTCGGGACCGTAATACGGCAAATTGTGGGGGCGTTAAAATATTAAATAATACTTTTGATAAAGTGGATACTTTCAAATATTTAGGATCAATATTAACAGATGAAAATCATATTCACGAAGAAATTAAATGTCGACTAAAAGCAGGGAATTCGTGTTACTATTCGGTTCAAAATCTCTTGTCGTCGCGAATTCTGTCGAAAAATTTGAAGCTTAAAATATATAAAACGATAATCATGCCTGTTGTTCTGTATGGTTGCGAAACATGGTCACTTACTCAGAGGGAAGAACATAGACTGAAAGTATTTGAGAACAGGATCCTGAGAAGAATATTCGGACCCAAGAGGAACGAGAATGGGGAATGGCGGAAACTTCATAACGAAGAACTACATAGTTTATACGGTTTACCCAACATTGTTAGGGTCGTCAAGTCTAGGAGGCTTAGGTGGGCAGGTCATGTAGCTAGAATGGAAGAAAGTAGAAATGCTTTCAAAGCCTTGACTGGAAGACCCATAGGAAAACGACCATTAGGAAGACCTAGGCGCAGATGGGAGGATAATATTAAGATGGATCTCGCAGAGATAGGAATACAAAGTAGAAACTGGATGCAATTAGCTAAGGATAGAAGTCAGTGGAGAGCTTTTGTGAACGCGGCACTGAACCTGCGGGTTCCATAGGCCATAGAGTTAGTTAGTTAGTTAGTTTATTATTTTAAAAAATCTTTATCGACTTCACACGCGTAATCCAGTTGCTTAAAATGTTACAAACAATAGAAACAGAATAATGTTATGGAAATGTTCTGAAACTTTGCAGTACGGCTCCTTGCTGCTATGCAACTACAATCACACAAGAGTGTGTATGGTTGCCTATAAGCATGTTACTTTACCGTAATTAACCCACTATCCAGTGAGGTGTTTCATTGTCTAACTCCAAGATTACTATGAGATCCTAAAGACATTTATACTCTTTCACCGGGACCACCGGGAAGTTATACACTTTCAAACAAAAACGGTTATAATCATGAAAATTAATCGGTGGGTATGCCGAACTTATGCTTGAACATACCCTAAACATACATATAAACGGATCGAATTGAGAATTATTATTATTATTATTATTATTATTATTATTATTATTATTATTATTATTATTATTATTATTATTATTAGTTTTTTGGCGGTTAACAATTAAGTTACATTTCATACTCCCCTGTGAAACAATCAACATTCTAATACACAGAATAAGTAACTTGATGTCCTTTACCCATAAAAGGTACTCATGTCGCAAAGTGTCATTGAAATTTTACGGGGGTGAAAAATTGAGAATTAAACGAAGCAGAACCAGCGCATCATACAATAATATGTTTCAATTCTGCGTCGTAAGTCGTGGGAGGATGGGAACCCCAGTGATTACGACATTCGAGAGATGGAAATGCATACTCGGGTACAAAATAACTTGACAATCTTATCTGGAAATTCGAATTCGGTCGGTCATGAATTTTCAATATGCGCTATGTATGTAATGTTTATTTTTATTTTATTTTTGTTTTTTATTTGTTAATTTTTGGCGTACATTTTTATTTAAAACTCATTCTATATACATATGCTAGACATACTGTACCTTATGTTGATAAATATCCTAGGATCACTTACCTGTAAAAAATAAAAACAAACATAGTTAAGTACTGTTAACCTACATTTAAAAACAATATGAATTAAAATTACAATACAAGAGATAAATAATCAAGTCTTGAAAGCAATGGATATTAGAATACCCTTTCTAAGAAGAAAAGAAAAATGAATTTATATTACTTTATAGCTTTAAGAAAGAGAAATACGCTTTTATTGCACACTCCATTGTTGCAGCGCTTATGGTTGACCGTGTTATGTCTGGGACAATAATTTTAATCAATAAAGGAATGTCGACAGTAAGAAGCTCGGGATGTCGATGTCGTGAGCCAGTGATTCATGGCACGATGTTGTCTAAGTCAATAAGTATGACTTATTATAGTCAATAAGTATGACGTATGACAGACTAGATAAATACAAGAGGAATTCACAAAGAATTTCATTCTTCATTATCGAACATGCTGTATACTATCAATGTTGCAAAGACAGTGTCTGAATGCAAAGTAGATATTCTTTGGTTCAATGCAAACAGCAACACTTCACACAGTACGATGAACCATGCATTAAATTACATCATCGAGTTATATAAACTAGGGACTCGAGCATCATCTTAGTTGCTTTTCTCCTTTCTTTCAATTCCGTCTCCTCCATGACTGTTCTACTTTTGATCTCTATCTGTTAGTTTTCCGATGACCAGGCATCAGCTTCTTCTTCCGAACACGACCGACTGAATAATCTTTCAAACTCTTCTTCCTTTTCCTTTGGTTCTCTACATATAATCTGTTTCGCTTCTTCCATTCATTTACTATTGGCATAAATTTTCCTTGCCTCTTTCTTTTCAAACAGTATACTTACTGTCTTGTTATTTGTCTCGCTGAACACTTGTGCTTTCCCTTTCTCTTCACCGTACAGATAGCATAGTAACTTTGACGAACCATTTCAACATCACCATACATTTACTGTATTTCTTGTTATTCAACTTCTTTCACTGTCAACAAAACTATTATTTCGGTCCAAATCCATCTCTGGAACGTAGTACGTTTCTGCTGACTTCCTCCAGTCAAGTGAGACAAAAGTTATTGGAAATAAGTGAAATAACGCTTATTTATATAAAAAAAAAAAAAAAAAAAAAAAAAAGAATGCAGTTCTGTTCAACCGACAGCGTACAAATATAAAAAATGGATTCTATATCTTCTGAATAATAATATAAGGTGGCCCAAAAGTAGGTATACAGTCCCGTACTGATCAAGTCATTGCTTTTCATACAATTTCTTATTGTTATCCATCAGGTAGACTTAGTTTCTTTATTATTTGTTCTAAGTGCCTTTTTATATATATCTTAAGCCCAGAACAGCCGACGCAAATAAACCTATAAGATAGAATGTTATACTTGATCAATGCAGGGGTATATACCTACTTTTGGGCCACCTTGTATTATGTAATATGAAAAAAAAAAAAAAACAGGTTTATCAAACAACTAGAGACATAGGCCAACTCCGTTATAAGTAAAGATACATAAAAGAGAGAGAAAGAGAGGAAAGTTGTTGGAAACAGGACGGTTTCAATCTGGAATTTTTTGAATCATATTAGGCGTTTGGCCTCCACACTAGTAAGACGCCATGTGCTACATGAAAAGGTAACGTTTCCAATTCGAACAGAACGTAAAGGCACGAAAAGTGACACGGTGAATGTGCATATTCTTGTGTGAGAGAGAACCTGGAACACCGCAAATCCTTTTCCCAACAATATTGTATTGTTGGTATGGTGAGGGCCCAAAAGAACAGACTATTGAAATGGTCACGTTTCTTTTTCATTTAATATAGGGTGCCTTGCCAGTGTGGAATCCAAACAGCTGATCCGATTCAAAAAATTCCACCTTCCTAGATTGAGAACCATTCATTTCCAACAACTTTCATCTCTTCCCATTTTTTCGTATCTTTATTTATAACGGACTGGGCCTATAGTACCGGACTTTTGATACATTCGGTGTTTATATTATAAAGCAGGGTGAATTTCATTTATATTTTGAAGAGAAAGTTAAATATAGGCATAGAAAGGTGAAATTTAATTTCTTATACCGAAAGTTCGGAATTCGTTAATACAAAATAATTTAATACAGGGGGAAAGGGAAAAAAATGGCGCGGAAAGGAAAAAAGAAGGCCTGGAAATAATTTCGAACATTCCGATATTCTGGCGTTCGTTACAGTAGCATTTACTGTACTCAAACTACAAGAAAGAAGGAAAAAGCTTACCATACTTTGAAGCCATCGCAAACTCTCGCATGTGTACTATAGAAATTTAATATTCTGGCTTTTAAAAAAATATCTCAATTGACTAAAAAAGATTCTTCTTTTTAAATAAGACTATACATGAAAATGAAATCAATTTTTTCAGTTTTACGTCCGTGTAGGGTAAGGGAGACGATGATGATAAGAAGTAAATGAAATGTTGAAAAGAAGTGTGAGGAAACGGGAGAACTCCGAGAAGACCTACGTACACGATGCTTGTTTACCACAAAGCCCACTTGGCGCCAACTGAGATCAAACCAGAGCACCACGCACCAGAGGTGAAGACTCTACCACTGAGCCACCGCGGCCCTACTGTACATAGAAAAATGAGCATAGAAATAGTAATTTTACTTATTTAAACTTGTATATAATTTACCTCAAATAGACTACAAACCCAAATCACTTTAGCTATTAAAAGCATCTTTCCTTTTCTTTGTACTTTAAACAAAATGACAGTGACTCAATGAAGTTTACCATTAAAACCGAAAGCCAATGTTCTTATCTTATGAGGAATAAGTTTATGCAAATAATATATATATTGCAGTTGTAGTAAACTTTTTTATGCACACCGAATGCAAGAAGAACAGTAGTAAAATTGGTAACACGTGCCCTTAATGAGTTCTTTTTATAATATAATATACGCATTTCACTATAACAACGTATATACTTGCATAATTATATATGACTACATTTGCATTTTTCTTTACTGGTGCCGTCGCAATACGTAACAAAAAAAATACTGGTAGTAATGGTGTCATCAACTATTTCTTTTATTACTAAAAAGAAGCGGTTCAGAGAAGAAAAAATAATCATAAAATGCTACATGAAAAAAAAAAATTGAACATATTTCGGAAAGACAATAGAAATTATGTTGATGAATATTTTTTCTTCTTTTTTACCGTAATGGCTTTTGTGTTTAAAACTTTCTCTGTATTCCCTTGTCATTTTATAACAACACTGTCTTCTCTTTCTCTCTCTCTCTCTCTCTCCCTCTTTTCGTGTATAAATGTGGCGGTGTTTGTGTGTGCAAGTGTATGTGACAAATCCATTTTCATTTCCCTCTGAATATTCAAGACTTCCTCCCTTCCTCTCTCTTTCTCTCTCTCTTTCGACTGTGAGATCCCATTTTCCCCTCTACTCCCCTTACTCGAACTGTTGCATGCATCTGGTGCAATAAAAGATAATAATTACATACTGTTTTTATGGCAGATATTACGTGTTACAAGAGCAAGCAAGCAAAGTATATCTATATATAAAATAAAAAAGAAACATAGAAAAGGTGCTAGGTACGATGTGTTAACAGGGAGGGTATCGCCTGAGGAGGTGTATGACAGTAGGGATTCCCAGAGAGGCAAGAAAAATTATACTAGCGCAACTGCTAACTTCCAAGAGATATTATATCTACGTTATATGCGAGTTAAATTCTACTTCTATTATAAATATATTTTTACAGGACAACTGGGGTTTTATTGAGAGCAGAAATCTGCACAATAAATTGTACAGCACTGTCTGATTACTCTGCTCGAGGACATGCCCTACAACATTCACACAATACCATTGAATGAAGTCACTAAAACAGCAGAACAGGAGCAGTGTTTCTTCCAGACATGTTTTTTTTTGGGGGGGGCACTGCCTCCAGGAGCTCTGAGAGAGCCTCCCCGGAAGAGACCAAAATAAAACGTCTATAATATAATAATAAATAGACTAGTACCGTGTGAGAATAATATGTACCCCTCCGAATGCTAAGATGCCCCGCCGGAACATTTTTTCTGAAAGAAACACTGAACAGGAGGAGGGAGACCAGTCTCTTTTCCCATGTAACTCTAAAGGATAAATGGAAAACGTGAAATTAAGGAGATGGAGTGAAAGTGTAGACTGAAAATTAGCACTATTCAGATATTGTTATACCTAGATACAAATATTCAGATAATTGTATTACAAACATATTAGGGGCAGCAATTATGGCTAATACTACATAGAGCTACGCTACTTTACACTGTTATACACAATTAAGTTACATTGTTATTAATTAAAAATCAACTAAGTGTGTCGCGATGTCGTAAGTAAAGTGTATCGTCAGCAGGGTTTGAAAAAAACCGGGTTTTTCTGAAAAAGCCCAACCCACCTGGGCCCATATGGGTTTTTTCGGGTTTAATTGGGTTTTATCAAAATATTTCAATGTCTTTGGGTAAAAGTGTTAAAATGTGATTTATATTTCAAGATTATCATTGTCACAACTTGCAACAATTTTCTATTCACTGCTGTTTTGAACAAATGGCCGCCATTTTGAAAGTTTACGTTAGATCATTACCAAAATATACACAGCTAATTTAGAGTATCTCGTGCTTCTATTCTAAAAATTTCGGCTTAAAAGACCGAAAATTGCGCTTTGTAGCGTGCATACCCGCTATTTTGAAAAAAAAAATTGTCACCATTTTGAAATTTTACGTTGGTATGCCGCCAAAATCTATACAGGAAATTTAGTGTGTCTCGTGCTTGTACTCTGAAAATTTACACTTAAAAGACCGGAAGTGATTCCCTGTAGTATGTGTGGTACAAGAAGACGAACGAACAAATGCAGATTGAATCATCCCAGAAGCCTCAGTGACGTTTGCCAAATATGAACACCAAATATATTAATTTAACAGCGTAAAATAAATGGTTTTTATTGTTGAAGTTCACTTTCGATACCTTGTGCGTTCAATTACGGGAATTTCCCGAGCACTTGTTGCAAGAGGGATCATTCCAGAAAATTAATTTAAGACCATCAAGAAAGATATAATTCATATTTTATAAAATAAACTAGCTTTTGGCCCCAGACCCCCGAGTTTGCTCGGCCTGTGGCCTCGCATTTCTTATCTATCGCCCTTTGCATCAACAGTGAATTTCGTGAACTTGCTCTTCATATTTCCTGAATCTGCCCATCCGGGGGTTTCGCCTCCCACACAGTCTTTGCTCGGCCTACGTCCTTGCATCTCTTGAACCCACGATTCTATCATTTCTTTTCCTATTTCAACTATTTAAAAGATAAGATTTTGTATCCAAGAAAACGCCCATTTAAATAACAAGGGAATTTCTTCATTGCCCTTTAGACTCCTAAAAACATTTAAAATATTCATTTTTGGCAATTTTCTTGTCGGTTAGTCCTGGAATGCTATAATCATGCCAAATTTAATCATTCTAATCATGCCGGAAGGGCCTAAACATTTTGGGGTGTAGAAGACGTCCCATATAAATAACATGGGAAAGATTTTTCAGTTCCCCATAAAACCACTCTACGGTTGGAAATTTTTATTTCTGATGTTTCACTTAGGTAACGCTTACGAAAACGTACAAGCATACCGAATTTCAAGTTATTATTCCAATTCTATACCTGAGATTATAGGTCCAAAAAAAAGGCCCATTTAAATAACATAGGGAAATTTTTCATCCCCTCTTTAGACCCCCTAAAAATTAAAAATATTCACTTTTGGCAATTTTTTTGTCGGTTAGTCCCAGAAAGCTACCATCATGCTAAATTTAATCATTGTAGCCCTACAAGAAGTGTTCAATAATTTATGTCAGCTCATATAGTTTTATATATAGTTAGGATGTTTCAGAATGTCTTAAATGAAATTAAATATCATCCAGCATAAAATAAATAGTTTTATTGTTGAAGTATTAAGTTCCGATGCTTTGTGCGTTCAATTGGGGGAATTTCCAGAGAACTTCTCTCGGAATTTTTTTCTCCTCCCTCGAAAATGCAGCTCCCTTTACTGTACACCGAAACTTCCACTAGTACGAAAGTTCGAATTCAGCACTTGAAATAGTAAGCGTTACGTAGTTTTCGGAACTCTGAGCATCGAGTTTCTTAAATTTGGCGATTTTTTACGCTTTTGTTGGTGTTGATTCTACAGAATGCTTATTTGAAGAGTACCTACAAATAAATGCACTAAACTGTATTGTTGGAAAACTAAATTTTACTAAAGAATACTTGTGTTACCATCAAAGGTAAGAAATAATACTAATAGTTTTACTAATGCATTACATGTTTACTGGTAGTACCGGCATCAATGGCTTTAAACGCGTCAAACGTATGAGGGACAACGTCCCTCGGCGTCGCCGAGTTGGCGAGCACACTATTCACGGAAAGTATTTTCTAAAATATAAAATTGCATTTTTTTCCCCTTCAAATAGGCTATAAGCATAATCCATACATTAATTTGTTACTTAATTATCTCAAGCTAAGGTAAGGTTTTTTTATTCATTCAGTGCATTCAGAACTTTATAAAGGTCTTATGTTGAATGTTGTATACCTTAACGGGAAAGCATTCAATTCGCCCAAGAAAAGTCCAAAATCTGATAAAAATCACTTTCAATGTGATCACCTTGGTTGTATCAATAATATATTAACAAAAGGCTCAAAAATCCTGGTGGGTTCTAAGGTGTTTTTTTCAGGTGGGTCCAACCCGCAAAAACCCGGTGGGTTTTTTCGGGCTGGCCCCACCTGGGCAAACCCTGATCGTCAGTCAAAAAAGGTTGGGAACCACTGCACAAAACAATAAATTTTAAGTTGTAAAAAACGAAAAGAAAATCTAAACAAAAAATATCTACCTAGAAATATCTTAGAAGTATTGAGGGATAAAAAGGATCACTAAACATACCTTCCAAGCAGTGAAAAATAAAAAGTTCTAAACACTATCATTTAAGTACTAAAAAAACAAGAATAATCACTAAACAATATTTTGTAAGTACTAATAAACAAATTAATTAAAAGATGATGAACCGCTGAAAAAAAAAAGAAATTTTGAGATTTGTTTCTTGGTTTCTCTAATGCTTTTAGAAAGCCTCCGGGCAGGGTTGATGAAATTTTAATGTCTTCCTTCCATTGAGTTCTTTTTTCTTTTATCCATGTATTTCTTAATGTTAAAAGCAGCACAAAAAAAAAAAAAAAAAACGAAATGTACTATGAAAAGAAAATAGGATAATACCGTGAATATTTTATTGTGAAGGAAAGATATGATGAATAATTTTCTCCCTCGAGTAACTTTTAAAAAAATGAATTCGTTCATAACACACATTTATAACTTCAGTGACAGTTCCATATTAGTAAAACTGAAGCAATACGTAGAAATATGCAGTGAAATTGTCACAAAAGTGATACATATAGGTGTTTAGAAATATTCATTTGGTGCGCTTTGTGATCACAGCGCTTTTCCGAGGCAAAATTATAATGTTGATCATATATCTATTTCTTTAATGGAAATAAATACGTGTATCCAACGGCGCCGACTTTCCAAAATTTCTGTGGGTGCATATCAATAGCGGGACGTGTTAGTGTATATGTTTTCAGGGAAGTCTCGATGTTTGATTTATTTTTAGTTAAAATCTTTTATGAACACTATCATAAAGGGTTGTACTGTGATAAAGTAAAATATACTGGTACTACAATGATAAGTTGGGGCTGCCCTAGCTCAGTCGGTAACACAGCTGACTTAAACGCAAGAGGAACTGGTTCAAACTAAAAATCTTGTGGGTGCGGCGCACCCACAAGATTATTTGTGTGAGTGCCGGAGTCCCGGAGCACCCAGGTAGTTGGCGCGCATGCTTACAGTGTTCAATAATCATAAACGTACATAATTACAATTAACACATATCAAATCAACTACGAAAGTTCTGTTCGCTCGCAGCTATCAGTAACAGAAGTACATATAGTGTACAAAATCCAATGTGGTGTGCATATTTACTCAATATTCGTGGAAATGAAATAATACGATTAAAGCCCTATTTGTTTTTATTTATTAATAGCACTCATAATTAAATTTATTATAAACTAATTTATAAAAGATGATAATTACTATCAGGTCAGATTTGCAAAATATGAACAAATTCATTTTTTTTAATTAATAAAATTCTTTTATTTCAAGAAATTTAGGCAAACAAAACGCATTCTAATAACTCTTACAAAAAAAAAAAAAAAAAAAAAACGACACGGTATATTATACCTTTTTATACCTTATGAAGGTATGCTCATAAGGACATTTGGACTGAAGGTATATTATATTATATTATATTATATTATATTATATTATATTATATTATATTATATATAAAATTGTGTACGGATCTTGAAACACGTACATTAATTTTGTACAGTAGTTCAATCATCTAAACTAATGCAGATATTCATATAGTTTTCTTGATGAGAATTTTATTACTAGACAGACATTTATCATCACACACAGCGAACATTTACTAAATTGCCTTGAAATCACGCTTAGGGCCTTCCATGAAAGGGAATGTTAAATAGACGTGGATTTCAATTTATCTTGCATTAGAGCAGCTAAATACAAAATTCAGCACAAGCTGACCGACACAGATAATCTTTCTGCTTTTCCTCTCGTTCTTCTTGGATAAGGAGAGTAAAAGCTATTTCTGGACCTGGGTTTTAGTCCTCTATTGACGACATTGAGAAGTTTTAGTTCTATCCTCTTTGGGTAGTCGGTTTCTTGCCCTTAGATGTGGGACTGAACTGAAAGAGGTGAAACTGGAAACAGGTCACAAACGGAAGTAACTCAAGCTTTCTGAATAGAAGTCTCTCACTTGGTTGCCAGCGCTAGAGAGCAGTCACCTCTTTTCTCATTCCGATTTTCTCATTCCAATCACATGCAGATACACTCCAAAGAGGGTAGTGTGGGAGATGAGGGAGCAAAGACGTCAAAAGAAGACTAAAAAAAAAAATACTACTATGGTACTCCTTGCTTGTCAGTAGTAAAACGTACACTGGCCAGGCACTATTCGATCTGATGAATAGAAATGGCCTTCTCAAGACTTGAACCAATTTCCTTTTAAACCACGAGAGATCAAATGGCACTATGTGTTATATAATACAAGATGATTGCCGAGGTGCAAAGGGGGAAAAAAGAAGAAGAACAGACCCACTAAATACATTAAAGATCCTTGCTGTTTCATTGGACTCTTGGGAAAGCTGATAACTATGGTTCTCCGCCATAAAGATAACACAACATTCCTTGGTTCCATTTCTTGAAATGATCCCACTTCTCTGCAGAAGTCAGTTTTGTGCTAAAGCAAAGATAGGATAGGACCAAACACAAGAATAAAAATGAAGTTACTACCGTATCTCGAGAGAACAAGTTATCAAACAGAAACCGAAAAGAACTGGATGCAAACATTTCGAATTCGTGCTGTCCTTATCGCAAATGGGTAAACAATAAGTAATAAAATAAAAAGTTGTTTAAGTCCTATAAGAATCATAAATAGAACATGCAGTAGTTTCAATCATGCATGGGGAATAATTTCTCCTTCTTTTAAGTTCACAAAATCTACATCGGAAACTTGTCTATACTGAAACTAGTATGTGCTAAATAAATAAATTCTCAGAAAAGACTTTACGAATTATTTACCACAACAATCTTGAATCCTTGTTGAGTTGAACTTCTAAGAGAAGTTTTCTTCCATGCAACGTCAACAATTTATGCAACTGAACTCGCGCACGAAAATATATAACGATACAGGAAATAGATGCAAAAGTCGATGCAACCTGCAATGGTATTCATTTTTTTTTTCAATACAATATGGAATTCGTATAGTATGCAAAGCAGTTGATGAATAATGCAGATTATCCAACGAATAATAGACACAAAATTTAAAGGAATATGAACAATAACCACTGAATGAATTAAACAGTGATGTCAAGCATACAATTGGCTGAATATGGCTTGGAATTTTAAGTGAAAGCGAAACTCCAAGTTCCAAATTATTGCTATAATGAAATCACGTTTTCCTAGAACTTTTCTTATCAACAATATAACTGTCAAAATCACAATTTGGGTCATGCGCGAACTCTCAATGACTCAGATGATGGCAACATTACAAAGGATTAGCCATTTGCCATCGTCACCAGGAGGCACAAGAAAACTGATTTGCACTTCCGTTGAATAATGTGCCATGTAGGTCTTGACTTTCAAAGAAAGAGAAAAAACTTGGTTTTGTTTGTGTTAAACTATAAAATTAATATCAAGGACGAATCTGCAATGTAAAAGGCATGGGAGCCGATCCTGGGGGTGCCGATGTGGCCCGCTTCCCCTAAAGTTTACTTGGGTTCCCTTAGGATCTAGATGTTTTTGCCTGGATCTTTTCCTGGATACCTGACAACGACACTCACATACCCGAACGATTTCCCCCTTTAAAAAAAATCAGAAATCGGTGACATTGCATAGAAGTAGGATACTAGGTAACAACTGAATAACGAGCGATCAGTTGTTCTATCGTAAAGTCCCTGTTCTACATGTGCATCTGAACTTTTTATCTGGACAGTCCAATTGAAAACTAACACATGAAATGCAAGACCGGCCTGGTGGGGAATGTGTTCTGTGTAGAATCTGGATCTTTGTCACTATAAGAAGCTTCAACCGAAAGAATGATGATTGACATATGCAAATGACTACCTGTGAAATAAAGACATAATTTAACATTGATCTTGTATATGTTATCCCTATTTCTAATTCTCAACATAGCTCTCTACTCTAGCTCCTTTTCAGTTTTTCACTCCATATTTTCATCCATAGGAAAAAGGGACTAACCATCCTATCTCGCTCTAATAATTTAGTGCAGTCATTTCCAACTGAATGTTCTGTGACGTCATAGTTTTTGCTCTCTGGGTTTTCTGTAAACCACACGGAGAGGAGAAGGAGCAAGTAATCGAGGAACATCGATAACGATGTCGATGGTTTCACAAGGAAACTACTCATAGCTTTATGACTACGCGCCAACACTTGCTTATTCTTTTCTTCTATTTCATGCTCCTCTCCTTTGTTCTGATTGTAAAAACGTGTTCCTATGTCATACATCGGCTATTTGGAAATGACTGAATTAAGCCGGTCGCATACTGATCAGGGATAAGACAGCCAAGTCGAGGTAGAGCTGAGTGCATTAATCGCGTCTCTCAATCACTTCGGAGAAACTATTGCCCAGCATGTACTCGACTAAATATGTAGTACACGACTTTGTCGCATTGCTCCCAGTACTGTACTTAGGCTCGGTTGTGCTGTGCTTTTTCAATGTGCTGCCTCAGGACACGATGACTCAGTGGTAGGGCACCTACATCTGGTACGGGGGTCCATGGTTCGATCCTCGGCCAAATAAGTTTGTGGTGATCAACATCGTGTCCGTGGTGTTTTCTCGGGTACTCCCTTTCCTCCCACTTTCTCATTCCACCAATTATTTCATTATCATTCACTTGCCTTAACCATCATTTTCCTTAGCCTAAAGAACATAATCGTGGGACGTTAAACTGAAATATTTCAATGTGCGACCGGCTTTAGAGTCTGCTTTCGGGCAAAACAGACAAAAATGAAATAAAATCTTTACGTGCCACGATTATGCTGGCTAGGCTAAAGGAGACGGTGACGATGAGAAATGAAATGGTGGAATTAAGAAAGGGAGGGAACATGAGAACCCCTAGAAAACTTACGTACACGCTATTTGTCCACCACAAAGCTCACTCGGTGCGAGCTGGAATAAAACCAAGGACCCCATGCACCAGAAGTGAACGCTCTACCACTGAGCCACCGCGGCCCCCGAATACTCAGACATGACAAGACCATTGACAATAATACTTGTTTGATAGGAAACTAAATGAACAATTCTTGATAACGTAAATAGTTCTAATATAAACTTCAGGCCGACGTAATTTCATTTACTTTCACACAACATTCACAGAACTCGTATTTTACTCTTTTCACTAACAGGAATATATTGCCGTCCTCCTAATTTGCGTCTGCAGTCTCTTCTCTATTACTACTCAAGCGTTGCTAAGGTTACCACGTCTATGGTTCAGAAGTGAATGAATTTATGCTATATATTTTAACCTTTTAAAGAGAAAACTCATTCATTGCCCGCCCATTACTTCAGGCTTCAAGTCACATAAATGTCCAAGAACAAATTTAGTGTCCTTTTCCATCCTTAGTGGAAACTAGGAACTTTTCTTTTCTCCTAACAAACTGTTTCATTCCTTTATTGCTGTGACATTACAAAGCTATTTAAGTTGAAATGCAACCTATGTTAACTCTACCTAGAAAAGTAGGCAATCTCGGTTCCAATTTTTCACCTTCAGTATTTCAAACTTGTGGTACATTTTAAACTTGTTTTGAACTATTTACTTTACCGAATTATACTGTCTTCTCTCAGTACCTCATGTAAACAAATACACGTGGTGATTGTTTCATTTTATTGGTTAAAGAGCCTTGGAACATCCATGCGGCATAAGAAAATAGGCCATTGTTAAGTAAGCTGTTTTTCAATGCTTTTGTTGCTTATAAGGCTCATCATCAGAAATGCAATTTCCTTACAGTTAAATAACAAAAACAACATTATATTTGAGAACTAAATTGAATTAATGCAATAAAAGAGAATACGCATGCGTAGAAGGTAGCTTTGACCCATCTTACGCGCGAATCACAGTTTACAATATGGCCGCGTGCGGGAAGTATGTAAAACACGGACAGGATACAAGCACGTGCTTCTCGAAAGAAGCGCTGACCGATAACCAATCATCCGACGACTTGCGGAGTAATACCATTCTGCACTGTTTACATCTGGATCAGAAGGCTCGTTGAATGAACTTAGAACATGGGTTGATAAATTAAAGTGACTGATTGTGCTAAAAAAGTGAGTAAAATAGAGAGAAAGACTCGGCGAAAAAATGATTAACTAGTTTAAGTTTGTTCCTATTTAAGTGTTTAAAAATTGATGAACACATTTTCTGCAAAAGCAATGTTGAGAGCTCCTTCGTTGCTAAGCGGTTAGCGTACGCATCTTTGTCGTGGGAGATCCGGGTTCCATTCTCGGCGGGAGCTCATGAAGTTCGGATTCCACGGTTAACCAACAGATCAACATCTCATATAGCATCGCTGCCTGAAAATGAAGCTAAACATAAACTTCAACTTCAAAGCTATGTCGATACTAAGAGTATTAGATATTAATATCGTAGAAATTTAAAGAATAAGTTGGAGGTAATAAGAAAGTTGGATGTAAGATAAAATCCTATAATTTAACGTTTGAGTTGTGTATTATTTCATTTTTTGTTTATTATTTATTTATTTTATTTTTTGAGGATTGTTTATTCATGTTTATTTTATACTTTGTCCATCTAAAACAGACTTTAAATTAGGTAAGAAAGTAAATGCACAGAAGAGAAACTAAGTACACGTGATAGACAACAGGTGTTACGCCAATAAGAAGTTAAACAGACCCCACTTTAAACAGTAGGTTCCGTCTCACACATATCCTTAGTAATGAAAAGAGTTGTTATACTCCAATCAACAAACAATATTAGAGAAGTAGATGTAAGCTACTGTTTAAACGAAAGGCTTTAAATCTTTTGATAAGGCAAGAGAGAGAGAAAACAGGCGTTGCATGCACTCTTGGTTGGGGAAGTGCATTTTTGTTTAAGCTTCCTTCACGAATGGTCATTTGGAAAGGCACTTTCGATTTTCTAATGCGGTTTCCACTCTTCTTCCCCATTATCTTATAGATACGTTTATTTCTTGGTTCATATCATAATTTAATAATATCAGCCTCTTAATCTTGTATTTTCACGATAGGAAAGAAGAAAGTGTGCGACTTCGAAAAAATCAAATTCAACATTTTAACGGATTCACACGTTTCATGGCCCCTACATGTCCAATCAGTGATTTTTGATTATCTATTCGTCCGCGTGTTCGTTTGTCCCGTTATCTATGTTATACACTTGGGTAGAGGGTATAATATTCAACACATCTGAACCAAATTTTAAATTTTAGGATTTTATAAGATTCTCTGAGGGAAAGGTTTTAAATTTAGCTTATCCACAAACAAAACTGAAGTTAACTGGAGGGTATCTTTTAATACTATTTTCTCGAAAATGCTGTAACGAATTAGTTTACATTACATAGCTACATCATGATTTTATTAACAACTCTGCAGTATGCTATCATTAATTGCTTTGGAAAAAGTCGGGAAAGGATAGCTTATTCTTGAGGATGAGTTCTTTTCGAAAAAAAAAATGACAAGCGATTTCGTTCATATTTTAAAATAAATAATAGGAATATTTTTTTTCTTTCTGCTGCTTCCTAACACAAGTCAGATAGATAAATTATTTCTATTTGTGTACCTATGTATATCACCTATGATTTTTATTTACTTAAAAATATCGCGTCTAATGTTAAATCTCTTTTAGATTGCATTAATAGGAGCTGCCTGTAGTTTTGCTTCCGATATCCGCTCTAATAATGCAGATAGCATTTTAGAAACGTAACAGATGGTAAGGTAGAAGGAAAGAACAAGACAGGGAAGAAAAATGCAATTAAATAATAACTAACTAGCTCTATGATTTATTAAACCAGGAGGTTCCAGGCCGCATTTTACAAAAGCTCTCCACTGACTTCTGTACTTACCCAACTGGATCCAGTTTCTACTTTGTATTCCTATTTAATACTGTCCTCCCATCTGTACCTAAATCTTTCTAATGGTGTTTTCCGATACGGTTTTCAGTTAAAATTTTGAAAGCGTTCGTACTTACTTTCATTCTGGCTACATAACCTGCCCACCTGAGCCTTCCAGACTTAATGACCTTAATAATGTTAGATAAACAATATAAATCAAGCATGTGTAGTACGTTGGAACAGGATGTGTGGTAATTACAGAGGACTTACTGGCGTCGATGGTCGTAAGAGACAAGGTATAACATTTTCAAAAGTATTGAATACCATACACAATGTAGAAACTCGCTGATCGTACACTAACATCACAGCAACAGAAAAACTGTTACAAGGGTAACCAAAATATTCACTCACTAAAGAAATGGAGAAAATATATACTTACTTACTTATTTACTTACGACGAGGTTTGGAATACAAAGTTCAGTGGGAGAGGTGGTGGTGAAGAGAAACTTTTTTTTTTTTTTTTTTTTTTTTTATCGTGGCTAAGTCGCGAGAGAGAACTCTCACATTGCGCGGTCCAGGGTTGGAAAAAAATTCAATTCAGATTGACAGAGTAAGTAAGAAATAAATTTTAAATAACAGGTCAGGCGGATCGGATGAGAGGGTTTAGTGGGGCAGAGTCGGCCCCAGCTGTTGTACTGCATAATATATATATATATATGCAGTATTTCGTTATGAAGTTTCAGCCAGTCCAAATTCTCTTCCCTTTTAGGTCCAAATATTCGCCTCAGGATTTGAACAGTATTAAACAACATCTGTATGTGCCCATGTGGTGGGCTACCCAGCCCTGTGGTATAATACAGGGATAGCCCACGGTGTGGGCAACACGGCTAATATTACTCTAAGATTAAGGTAAAAAGGTTAGGCATGTGATCTAGTGAATCGAGACTTCAATTTGTTGTATGTGATCTGGCAGTGACGGAATAATACTTACGATTATGATTATGTTCAGAAACAAATTTACCCGAAAAAAGTGCTTTAGTGCCTTCACGTGTTCGATATGTTTTGAACGTACTTCTTCAGAAAACAGTTAGCAGCGATCTTAAGAGGGCATTATGCTCCACACACAGAAAGAAACTGCGTTGTCGATTACTCGACAAGACTCTAGAAGACAACATTGTGTTGAAGACGAACTGAGCGCAGAAACAATCTCCATTTTCTGAAGAGTGCAAGTGGTTCGGTCACTAAAAGTAGATGCTATGAAGGATTTCCTTCGTTCTCTTATGAGAGTGTTCTTCAGAAACAGAAATAAAAAAGAAAGAAAAGAAAGTGAATGACTCAAGGAAAGAAAAGAACAGGGCAAAAGAGAACGAAAGAGAGATGAAGTCCCTTCTTTAGCCTTTAGGAAGCTGCATGAGGCATTTGGAAGGACGCCAACATGATGATGATCACCCACATCATCTCTCGCCATTTCTCCCTTTACTGGGCTTCAACCCAATCGGTCGAGACAAGCTCACTGAGGCAGCAAAAAAAAAAGTACAAACTATACAGCGCGTGCTGGATCTGACAAAACCCAAAAATCAATGTTATCCAATAGCTCATATCTATACGTGTACGCGAAAGGAAGGATATAAAAAAAAAGTGCATTTAGATATTAGATTGCTCTACAGTAGTCTACAGTAAGAAGTATCCAAAAACTTCCATCGTTGGGTTCACATTACCTAAAAGATTTCGTCTAACGAAAGCAAACTCTTTATTATTTATTTATTGTAACAACACAATAGGCATTCTGCCCGTTACAGTGTTCGTTTACATATATGGTAAATGACATTATCTTCACGGGAAAAAAATGCAGAATTATTTTTTACTGTCTCACTGATTAATTCAGCTTATGAAATTACAAATTGTATTTCCAAACATTCTTTCAGACATATCGAATAAATCTACCGTTCCATAATTTTCTTCAATATTATTGTAGTAAGAGCTTATTCTCCATAAAGGGGATCTATATAGCATGTCAGCGCGTGCTTTCTTACAGTACAGGGTACTACTGTTGCTCAACCTCGTTCTAGACGTTGGAACATGCAGAAACATATATATTAGAACTTATTATTATGCAATCAATTTTATTATTTGTTATTTTATACAGAAAAGCTAACTCATTAGTTACTTACGTTGTTCTAATGTCAGCATATTGAAGTTGTTTGCTAGTTCTATGTATGATATGTATACAGGGTACAGTACAGTTTATATATATATATATATATATATATATATATATATATATATACATTAATAACATGTCAACAAATTTTTGCTTTTTTGCTGTAACATGAGAAAAAACACATCATCTTACAGGAACTTTTTGCGCTGAATTCGAATATGCATTCCGTTCATCACGTACAATTTTTCCGCGACAGAAGGATTTTTTGAAAATTCCCTCAAAAAATGTCCCTTTTTTGCGTATTTCATAACCATAGTTCTTGTTCCCTTACGAATAATAACACAAGATGATGGAAATCAAAAATCTTCTCTATACCATTTGCGCACTCAATGAAAATTAAGTAATCCTATGCCACCATGTCAACTTTGCTAAATCTCATACATTACAAGGACCATTGTTGCAAATATGTTGTGATCTCAAAGTAATTGGTATTTTATTAGGACTGCAGTGTGGTTACACGAAGTACCAATGCTTTTTATGTTTATGGGATAGTCGAACTGACGACAAGCATTGTGAAGAAGAACTGGGAACCTAGAGTGAATTACGTTCCTGGAGAACACAACATCAAATATGTTCCTTTGGTAGATCCTAATAAGCTACTATTGCCACCACTTCATATAAAGTTAGGACTTTGTTAAAGTCATGGACAGAACTGGTGAAGTTTTCAAGCATTTGCGACATAGGTTTCCTAACCTGAGTGATGCTAAGATTTCAGCGGGAGTGTTTGTTGGTCTTTAGATTAGGGACTCATGCTTGATGATAGCTTGGACTGCAAGTTAACAGTGCCGAGCTAGCGGCCTGAACAGCATTTAAGTGTGTTGTGCGCAACTCTCTGGGCAATAACAACACGAAGAATTACAGTGAAATCGTACAGGACATGCTACAGAAATAGAAGGAACTGGGCTGTACGATGTCTTTAAAAATCCATTTTTTTACACTCTCACCTGAGCTTCTTTCCTGCTAATCTAGGTGCTGTCAACTGCTAACAGGGGGAAAGATTCCACCAAGACATAACGCCAATGGAGAAAAGGTACCAGAGACGATGGGATACTTTAATGATGGGGGATTATTGTTGGGGGTCTTGTTAGAGAATGCAATACTTCTTACAAAAGAAGAAAGTAGTGTACATTTGTGTAACTCAATGAAAGTTTCATACATTCTGGTAATTTTAATAGCTTTTCATGACATTTTTGTATACCTACCTGTATTCTTGTTTATTGTAAATTGTGATACATGTAAATTGTATTGTATTCTAAGTTATGTATGTGCTTGTGGTAATGAAGCAAATCTTTCTTCCACCAAATCAAGAGATCTGAAAGCATAGACAAATAAATATTTTTATTTCTCTAGAAATAATAAGGCGATTGTTCTGAAATTTGGAGGGTTTATTAAATGTTAATCAAGGTTTCTTCGGTGTAATTCTTGTGTTATTATTCGTAAGCGGACAAGAGCTAGGGTTATAAAATATGCGTAAAAGAGACATTTTTGAGGGAATTTCCCAAAAATTCCTCTGTCGCGGGAAAACTGTAGGCGATGAAGAAAAATGGAATGCATATTCGTATTCAGTGCACACGGTTTCTTCAAGATCAGGTGTTATCAATTATGTTACAAAAACCTTGTTAAATACTGTAATTTCAAAAACTTGCATTGTACTCTTTCAATCATTTGGATATATTTTGCATTATGAGGAATTCAAATAACAAATGTGTATTCCAGTTGGGGTCTGATATAGGAATAATACAATTTTAAAATTTTCATGTAGCTATGGAAGTCTTTGCTTAGACGATGAACAAAGCCAAGATTCTTATATGTATTGTTTGCAATAGTTTCAATATGATTTCCGAAAGTCAGTTTAGAATCGAATATGACGCCAAGGTCTTTAACAGTTTCCGGCCTACATAAATTTACCCCATCAATAGTATAGCCTAGTTATAATTTATATATTTTTCTCTTCCAGTTAGGTTAGGTTAGGTTAGTTTTGCATTTAGTTAAGTCCAAATTTATTCAAGCGGCACCAATGTTTTACATTTTCCAAATATTCCTGAAGATTTTTGGTGTTTTCTAATGATTTAATTTGAGTATATATTTTTAAGTCATCTGGAAAGAATGAAGTATGTGAATTCTTAATGAGCTTATTTGTGTCATTAATAGTTATGAGAAATAACAAAGGTCCAAGGTTTGATCCTTGCGGAACTCCTGATGCAGCATTAAAATTATTGGAGATATGACCGTTTTTAAGCTACAGCTTGTTTACGATTACTTAAGTACGATGCGAATAGTACCAGTGCTTGTTTAGAAAGATTCATAAGTTATATTTTTTTCAAGCAAGATTCCGTGGTTAACCAAATCGAATGCTTTCTGAAAACCTGTATAGATTAATCCACCTGCCGTCCTTGTCAAGTTCCGAAGCTATGAAGTTTGTTTTAATTCCAAGTTTAGTAGAGGTAGGTCTATTCTTTAGAAATCCGTGCTCGTATACAGAGATGGTGGAACTAACGTGCTTAAGCAAGCGATTGTATATTATGCATTCATAATTTTTTGGAAATTTTTGATAGAATTGCAACTGGCTAAAGTTTTCTATATTTTTGGCATTGCTAGTTTTTGGAAATCATCATCACAAACTTTTCTCCACTGATCTGCATAAACATTATATTTTACAGACATGTTTAAAAGAATATGTATTGGATGTTTTGTAATATCAATAAATTGTTTTATTATGTAGAATGGAATACTGTCAGGGCCACATGCTATCGGAGATTTCAACCTTTTAATGCAATTTTCCATTTTAGACAGTGCTATTTTGGCAATTCGGAAAGTGTCGAGTAATAAACTTGCAAATTCGTATGACATTAGAGTTTCAGTGTTCTAACTCTCAGGTTCATAATTGTATATTTAAAATAATATGCAAAAGCTTCTGCAATATCCCTGTTACACTTTAGACTTTCACCATTGTATATAAAGGGATCACTACTCAAATGACTTTTTTATATTTTTGTTACAATTTCGCCAATGCACAAGATGTGATCAAAAAGTAAAGTTGCACAGTGCCATTTATCGATGTCGTATCCATTTCAACTAGTAAGACCAGTAGCCTAAATCTTTGGTACAGTGTGGAGTTTCAACGAGTTATGACATTAGTAGGGCAACCCAAAAGCATAAAAAGCATAATAGCAATTTAGACATATAGTTCGTACCTTGAACATGATTGTGGTTGTCTAAGGGTCCAGAAGGGACTAATTTTAAAAGCATAATTTTAGAAAATAAAGCATAATTTAAAATATATAGCACAATTCTTGGAAAATTCTATTAGAACAATTCCTGGAAAATTCTGTTTAACTACAAGTTTAACATACTGTATTAATATTTTTTAAAACCAATATTTCCAACGCAAAATCATTGAGAACACAAAAATGCAACAACCAAAAGTTTATTTTTATTTCTGTAAATTTTTCGGTGTAATCCTTTGATGTGGAGAAAAGAAAAAAGGAAAGAAAGAAAACTTTCCACCAACAATGAATAGTACACAGGAACTCCACACTGTATTATGTGTACCTCGAACTTGGACACTTTCTGTACTTTTTGGGCATTTTTACTTTCCCTTTCTGTATATATGCACCTCTATGGCACATACAAGTGGTAGAAAAAATTGACTCGAGTAAAGCATATCTCTTTACAGTGCAATAAGTAGAAAATTCATCAAATATGAAAGAAACTGGTTGCATAAAATATTAATAAATAGATCAAGATATTTAGAATATTTAATGTATAGTAAATATTATACATTATACACGATTAATGCAAAACAATGATTGAAATTAACAATAAAGCATAATAAAGCATAATTTGAAAAAAATAAAGCATAATTAAACATAAAATAAAGCATAATGTGGGTTGCTCTACGTATTAGTTAGCTTCCAGAGGGAGAAGAGTGAGGACGTGTTAAGAGTTCGTCGCGCGCCAACATTAAGTTTTTTCTAAGCTGCAAAAAAGTGTCGAAGAAGCTTACGAAATGTCCAAATCAGTGTATGGATTCAAAAGCGGTGGCGATTCAAAAGCGGCAAGGAGTCGATTGAAAACGAGCAACGATCGAGACGTCCTTCGACGCTACAGAGAAGCCAGCAAGAGATCTCTGATAGCTCGCAGCAAGGGCGCCGGTTTCTCTGTAACTTTGGGGGGTAGCATTCATAACATGGTTGATAACACTAGTACCAAAGTAGGGACTGCACTGTCCCTCCGCATGTTATAAGAAACGTCAGAGACCATCTCCCGCTGGTCCTGCTATAAAACCAGATGAAAACGAGCAAAAAGTGGCACAAATAATTTGTTCAAACAGGCAAATGACTATTCGAGAGCTTTTTGAAGAACTAAACACCACGTATGGGTTCCTGAAAAGCATTTTAACCGCCGATTAAATGGGGAAATGGCTTCCTTCTTTACCACGAAAACGCGCTGTTTCACGCCTTGCTTTTGTTCCATAAGTTTTGGGCAAAAAAAAAAAAAAAAAAAACTCTTACTGTCTGTCCACATTCGCTGTGCTCTCCAGATATAACACCATGCCACTTCTGGCTCTTCCCAAAAATTAAAACCGTGCATAAAGGAAAACGTTTTGACAGCATTCCTGACATTGAGAGGGCCACGTCAAAGCAGCTGAAGGTCCTTCCAAAAGAAGGCTTCCAGGAATGCTTCCAGTTTTGGATTCAACGTCGGGATAAGTGCGTCGGGATAAGTATTAGCTAAGGATAGTACTCTGAAGGAGATTAAATCAAATTCCATGCAAGCTTATTACTTTGTTTCTAATAAACTATTCACCGTACTTTTTGATCACACCTCAAATCTGATGAAGCAATGATATATATTGCCGAAACTGCTTCACAGATTAATCATAATAAAGAGTTCGTTTTGCTCAGATTGTATTTTAAGTAATCTCATACATACGTAGTTTCAAAAGCTAGAACTAGCAACTATCGTTCAATATAACCATACACAACACATATTTAGAAATCTGCATATTTTAGATGCAACATGTCTGGTTATTTGATATGCTAAAATGCAAGACGTTTTATCTCAGTGTTTTGTTTGAAGATTGGTTGTAGACCACCCACTACAACGTAGCTAGATGGGCTCATAGGCAAGTAGAGTAGTGGGTAAACGTAGTATGGTTAATTCTTTTTCTTAAGGTTCATTCTAAACACTACAGAGAAAACTTTAAAAAATGAAGAAGTTGTAATGGAGTAAAAGTTTGCGAATCATAGGATTAGGGTAATATCCCGTGGAAACGCACCTTTACGGGTCAGAGTAGAACAAAGAGAACTTAATAGAGGCCGATACTTTCAAGTAACTGGGAAGTACAGGTATTTTGACAAGAGACGCTTAGTGCACCAAACAGATCAGATCAAGAGTTGCCAGAGCCAAAGAAGCATTCAATAGGAAAAGATCATTCTTAACTAGCAGACTCAATACTGAACTAAGAAAGAAGTTGGTCAAGTGCTATATATGAAGTCTTAGAGTGCATGGTTCAGAGACTTGAACATTACGGAAATTAGGGAAACAAATATTTAGAGAGCTTCGAAGTGTTGTGCTGGAGCAAGATGAAAAAAAATAAAATGAACAGAGAGATTAATAGAACGAAGATGTTTTAAAACAGACAGAAGAGAAGAGGACAGTTTTAGCCAACATCATTTGTACGAAGGACAATTGGATTGGACACATCTTGCGAAAACAAATGTCTTCTAAATACGCCATAGAAGGTAATATTGAAGGAAAGTAAGGAATAGAAAGAACAACACAATGATCGATTATATGAAAATATTGGGAGTTAAAAGAGGAAGCTGAAGATCGAGAAACATGCAAGAAACATTTCCAGACCCAAACCTTAAAAAAACTCATTAGTCCCAGGACCCACCAAAAGGCAGAATACCTATTTAAATAATAATAATAATAATAATAATAATAATAATAATAATAATAATAATAATAATAATAATAATAATAATAATAATAATAATAATAATAATAAAATGTGTGCAGTATGTGATCTCATTAGAGAGGATAATAAATTTAGTGGACCCAAAGAACCACTCAGTAAAACGTTTCCATTAACTTAAGTCTTGTATCCAGTGCCTTTTCTATCTACACAATGCAGTGAATATATGCTTATAAACAATCGGACGTAAATTGTTTAAAACTAATAATGATGTAAAACGGTATACATAACTAGAAATCAATCTAAGTCAAATTCTAAAATCAAATTGAGGAAAATTAACATTTTGACTTAAATCAGCTGAAGAGACGAGATGAAAGAAAATGTCTCTATAAGTTCGACTGTCTGCTAATTCGTTTCTCAGTACATTGTGATTCTAAGATTTGATTCGGGCCGCGGTGGCTGTGTGGTAGAGCACTCACCTCTGGTGGAGTGAGTTTTGTGGTGGACAAACACCGTGTGCGTGGATTTTCTCGGGATTCTCCCGTTTCCTCCCACTTTCTTCATTCCACCATTTCATTCACTTCTCATCATTACTGTCTCCTTTAGCCTAGCCGGCATAATCGTGGGACGTAAAACTCAAAGTTTTCATTTTCTAAAACTTTATATATTTGTTGATTAATTTTATTTATTTATTTACTGAAAGTTTACTTATTGCAAGAAAAACCAAATTTGAATTGAATGTGTTCGAACTCCTACATGATTATTCTGGATCAGACACTTTCGACTGACCGCTATGAGATGTAGGAGTACGCTTTTATAATCAGAGAGAGAGAGGAACATAGTAAACAGAGAAGAAGATGGATAAGGTAGAAGAAGAAATGAACAAGTGGCAACAACATACTAATAGCGTGCCCGCAAAACTATTGGCTACGTTACCAAAGTTTTTGATTTCGTATTACCACTGCTCCTTCTTTCCTCCATGTGGTTTCCTGCTAAAAGAGCAACGAACTGTAACGCCATACAGCATCCAGTTGTAAATGACTACTCTGGACAATTAAGGTTATAGTAATGGTTTAACCAATTTAGAACGCACAGTGGTCAACTGGGATGATGTTTGGACACAAACTTTCTGGATGCTTCTCGTATAATTATAAAAATCGAATCAATTATCGAAGGAAATTAAAGGCAATTTTTGTCACCAATATTCGAATTAAGGACTTACTATCACGGCAACTAGCCAATCTACTCAAAACCAAGAATTTTCTTGTACAGCACCGTTTCATCCACCCCCTCCCCCTTTACAAAGGCCACAATGACAAAACAAACAAAATATAATAAGGCTAGCTAGAAACAAGAATGTTACAAGAACGGAAAAGCGCGGTAGGATAAGTTCTTATGTGATAGTTGGCCAGAAGCCAAGGACTAGATCATAAATTACTTCGGTGAGATAATTCTGTCCTTATGTTCTCTTTCTGGAAAGTCTAGAAGATAACCATATGAAGAATATGTCTACTTACTCTTCTATGAAAGGAAACTATTCTAAGGCAACGTGTGACAGTTATGACTCCCGAGTCCTGGTAATGCTCAACCCTTTTATTGTTCGCAAAGCCATTAAGATTTCTGAATTTTAAAAAAAAAAGGAAAAAAAGTTATTCATTACTGAATGAGAATACAGTTCTTAAGAAAATATGTAAAAGGGAATAATTTATTAAAGTCAGTTTTAAGAATTCCGCCATTAATGTCGTTAACATGACACTGAAATTCATAATTCTTTACGATCATGATGCTGATGATAACAGTAAAAAAAAAAAAAAAAAAAAGCATTTTAAAAATGATTTTATGGTATTACATCAACTGACGAGCCCAAGTCTGAAATTTCCTACGAAAGCTCATAGGTTATAGGTCATAGCTCATAGCTCACAAGCTTCTTACAGTCAGTTTTATAAAACCATATATCACTCCCGCATATGGACTGGTAGTGTCATCCCAATTAACTTTCAACATAGTACAAAGCAGCAGTCACTTCAGATATTGCTTCAGGGAGGTCGGGGGGGGGGGGGACAACATAAGTGATTTTACGTTTTTCGTTAGTACATTTTGTGATATCGATTAAAAATATAAATCTCAAACACACGGAGGAGAAATTGGTCTCTTGCCCTTCCCAATTGACATCCCTGGTACAAATGTACGGTACAAAAAACAGTATGCCCGATTCGTCTGTGAACCACGGCAGTATTACAACTGTCCACAGCTTAAATAATATCCAGTATTTCTTCCAGACATACTCTCGGAGATTTGTCCCCTCACTCATCCAGGATTTACCAACCGCTCAAGAAGCTAAGCCAAATTAAATTGCCATCACATGTTACTCTGGTACAGGGTACGTCCTTTAATACGTAAGAAAAAAAGTCTCTATATTTCCTTCGACTAACTCTAGCTATCTATTACAAAAATAAATAAATAAATAAACGAATGAGTACCGTTTCACAGTGTGTTCCAAACTATACGAATTCAATACTCAAATTTGAAGTAGTGCATGCATAACTACTGTTTTCAATAGAGTAATAATATCAAAGAACCTGTTCCTTGCACGCTGAATCCATATCAAAAGGAAATTACTCGCTCCTTTAGTGCTTTTTGTTCTACGGTGATAGAGGTTGAAACCAAAAATAGTTTATTTCAACCATTTCCGATTTGAGTAGAGGACTAAGCGAGGAGATGGACCTAATCTTTGGATACTGAATCGGTAGAGAGTTATAGATTAGCGATAATATGTTGTCTGAGACGCTGAGTCGTTTGAAAAAAAAAATAAGCTTCTTGTGTCTGATACGATTTTCGTTCTATGGCGATAAAACATTGAAGCTGAAAAATTGCTAATTTGAATCACTTTCAGCTTCAATGGAGAGTTAAGGGAGGAGATGGAACCAATCCTTGGAACGCTGAATCGATTGCAAGAAACATTTCTCCATAACGCTTAGTGTGTTTGCTCTATGGAAATTATTATTGAAATTGGAAGTACTACTAAATTTCAACCACTTCCGGTTTCCGTAGGGTCTTGCGGTTAGTACTGTACTGTACTGAATCGAATCCGGAAAAGACCACTTGTCAATATTTATTATCTTTTCTCTTCTATGAAGATGAATATTGAAACCGGAAGTACTTACAATTTCTAATTTGAATAGAGGGTTAGCGGAAGAGATGGAACCTATCCCTGGGACGCTGAATGATTGGAAACAAGTTAGTTTCGCTTCATAGTGTGAAACTACGATACACTTCCAAACTATGGGAATTCAATACTATAAATTGAAGTAGTACACACGAAAAAGGAAGTATTTGACAGTTGACAAATTTTCTTTTGTCAATAACTCGGGAACAAATCAATTAATTTGAATCTTTTTGTTGTTATTCGTATGATAGTTATAAGTTGATAACTTGCCAAAATCGGTACTGTAATAGGTTAATTTATTGTTCAGTTATTAAGGATAGAATTTTGTCAACTGAAGAATACTTTTCTTTTGTGACTGTACATCTATAGCTACTAGTTGCAATAAATTCAGAAATAGAACCTATTCCTTGGACGCTGAATCCATATCAGAAAGCCATTACTCGCTATACTGTTCTTGTTCTATTCTGATAAAGACTGGAATTATAGATCATTAATTTGGATTACTTCCGGTTTGAATAAAAGGTTTAGGGGGATATTCTTGGGAAGCTGAATCGACTGCAGAAAACGCATCTCCATATACCGTTTTTGTTCTACGGAAATGAGTATGGAAACCAGAAGTAATAGTAAACTTCAACTACTTCCGGTTTTGGTGGAATGATGTTAATTGTGATAGTATATTCCCTTGACAATCTGAATCGACTGTAGAAAAGCGCTTGTCGATATATTACCATTTTTTGTTTTATGGCGATAAATGTTGAAACAGAAAATGGTTAATTTGTACTACTTCTGGTTTGAGTTGAGTATTGTGGAACCTGCTCTTGGAAAGCTCAATCAGTTGAAAAAAAAAAAAAAAAACGCATCTCGATATCTTACCGAACACCACTGTGCAAAATTAAGGTGGAAACCAGCCATGTGCAACAGCCGGCTCCGGCCCATTGATTGCTTTCATCTGGCCCGTCTGACATTATTTAAACTGTATGTCTTACGTAATATTTAAAACGAAATTGAAACTGGAACACTTGAACAGCAGTAAAACTTACAACATGAGAAAACAATCCAGAAGCTAGTATTTCTCTTCAGGACCACCCCTTCCTACTCAACTTTGTGCTCCAAAATTCGTCGTATGTAAGATTTCTATATTTTCTTTAGTAAGTAAATATTTTTGGCAAACGACGGAATAGTTTTAACATTCTTCTGATGTTAGTATACGAATTGAATTCTTCTGAAAATTTATAAATTGTCTCGTACGGGTCTCGGCGCCAGTAAAAGTTCTCTGTGATTTGCCCACCACGTGTTCCAACTTGCACATGCCTGGTGTAAACATTGTTATGTAATTTCTAATAATATACTGTTGTTGATATTCAGTTATATTATTATTATTATTATTATTATTATTATTATTATTATTATTATTATTATTATTATTATTATTATTATTATTATTATTATTATTATTATTATTGTAGTTGTTAATAATAATAATAATAATTTGCCTATTAGTGTTGTTACATGTTTAAGTGTACAATTGCCAACTTGATATCTGGAACTATATAAATAAGTGCACTATACATGTCAACATACGGTAATTTACTCCAGCGTCTCTCCACTATGTTACACTTTGGTTCCTATTGTCATTGTAATATGCTTTGTTTGTTTGTTTGTTTATGTTTAGCTACATGTTTTAAAAAGTGGATGGGTTAGAACAGATTGCAGTAAGGTTATGAAACCTGTCCATAAATCTTCATTTTCAGTCTTTTTACAGTGTTGGGAATGAATTTCCCATCCATGCACTTTCCAAAGAGAGAAAGAAAGTGACGAGGAGAGGATTTTAAATTGCAACGAAAGTCATCCGCTTTCAGTCCCAATCCCAACAGAAGAGTAACTTTTTTTTTTCAATTCAAACACACGATCATATATAAAGTGTCAAAAGGTAAATGATATATAGTTTCAACCAGAGTTCACTCTATACCATGATTCAATAATTATAGATTTTTCACCTTCTGATGAGGAGGAGGGGACGTCCACTCGCCTCGCACATACACAGCAAATGCGAACACCAAAGACAAATCTCGCAAATTAATCACAACCCCGAAAAAAATCACACTCGAGAACAGACATTTTTTTTTTTTTTAAATATATGAAATAGAAATAACGTTCAAATACCTTTAAAAAAATTCGATTAGTACAGAGAGCATGAAAATCACAAATTATACGGATGAATGCACTTGAATGCTGTAAAAAAAAAAAAAAAAAAAAAAAAAAAAAAAAAAAAAAAAAAACGCCTGTGCGTGAATTGCGGCAGAAAAATATCCATTTTACTGTCTTCGTAGAGCTTGTTGCGAGAAGAACCTAGATGAAAAATGCAACCACATCCTCCCAGTGGACGTATGAGAAACGGGAACCACTCGCAAAATCGGATTCAGGGTAGGCGTTTCAAATTTCTACCAAACCTAACCAAAGTCTAACCAAAAATTTCAATATTAAACGTTTTCTTTCGGAACTTTTCTGCGTATGAGAAAGAGAAAAAGAGCAGGAAGGAGAGTTTATATATATATATATATATATATATATATCAAAGTGGTGGTCCTTTATCTATCGCTATTAAAATTTTTATCCTAAAGTTTCAACTAATTAATGTAAGAGGCACCTAAAGCCAGCGCTTAGTCCTAAAATTTTCATAGAATATATCAGTGGTTCTCAACCGATGTGTCGCGACACGCTGGTGTGCCTCGCAGTCCCCTAAGATGTGCCAAGAAATTTTAGAATTTTAAAATCATGAAGAATTTAATAATAATTAGTTAAAATCGAGTCAGACTGTACCAGTCAACATCTCCAGCTGCAGCAAAAAATGCTTAGTGTTACGTAGAGTCATTATGAAAACTAGTAGGTTTCACTATTATAATAAATATTATTGTTAATAATTATATTAAACAAGTGTGCCGCGATACCCTGGACGTTCCGTAAAGTGTGTGGTCAGTCAAAAACTGTTGAGAATATACGATGTTTCGTGAACATCTATAACTGACATGACAACATACAAGGCATTTTATAAAATTGACAATGTAAAACGCATGCATAGATCATTGTATAAATAATGTATTTTGGCATCGTGAGGGCAAAAGCGATAACTCACTACCCTTAACCTCTTGAGACCCCTGTTTCTAATTGCATAAAATACGTTTTTCGAACGCCCGTCATGGCTACGAATATTTAAGAACATGCCCGAATCTCGGTTATTGTATTCGGGAAGTGTCGAAATTAGTGCAGAAAAGACAGCTGGTTTTTTATTTTACCTACAGGTGGATCTATTGTCTGCTGAATGCGGGTAGAAGACAATTGGGGTTATGGACGCATCTGATCCAGGTACATTGATTGAATAATTTGTCAGACAATAAAACATAGTGCAGTAAATTTCAAATTTAATGATTTACATATTTTATGCTTATATTACGAAGGGAAATATACAATTTTCCTTATGTATTGTATTCAATACATAGCAATTTGAGACCCAAAGTACTGCATTTAATTCGACCCATTACCGATCAATAGGAAAGCAGTATGACAAAATGATTTTTAAATATGTACTATTGGGTCTATTGTTACCTAATATACAAAATTTTATCAAAAGTTCCTGAGAAATAAATGCTCGGGTCTCAGAAAATTAAGTCAGAAAAATAGTCAAATAGTATTTTCACGTAATCCATAGCTATTAGAACAGCGGATAAGAAGAAGATAAAAAAAAAGAAAGTGGTACACTCACTTTATCACTGGAATTATGACCCGATTAAATAAATAAACATAAATAAAGCCTAAAACAAAAGTATTATACCCAACAGCGTCATTTCAGATTTTGCCAGGGGTAAAGATTGTCCCCAACATAAAGGATTCACGTTTTTTATTAGTATACGAATATACATTTTATTAGAAAAGCATATTTTTTTCTTAACCTTAGAGGGGGCAATTGCCCATGTAATGCCCCCAAGTAACGCCCCTGACATTATCTCTTGAAGCAGAAGGTATATCCTAATGGCTTAAGCACAGGGTGTAGAGTGTATATCATCGTATACCCTCGACTATGTTTCCTAGAACACGAAGAAGAAGAAGAAGAACAAGAAGAACAAGAAGAAACAGAAAATCAGTTCTGGTTCTGGGACAAAAGCAACAATACAGAGAAAAAAAGAGAAGTTTTGTAACAAAACCGCTGTAAGTGATACTCTCAAATTATCCTTTCATAGTTAATCAACATCGTCTGCACTTTGTAATGATCCCTTTAGTTAATGATGTTTGCAAATGATGTCAATATATATATTTCAGTTCTCTTCTAGAAAAGTACCAAAATATGTTTTTTGTTTTCGGAAAACAGAACTCATAATGTAGGAATGTATATTTCAGTTCTCTTCCCGAAGCACATCGAATTAAAATGTTTATTTGCGTTTCGGAACCAGAATCAAAAACATTATCGATTCCGTTACGATTAATAACTCTGGCTGAAGATAGTATATTTCATAAATAAGTCGACCTGGGAAGTTATGAATTTCCTTACTAAAATGTATTACAGTACACAGTAATGTAACAAGCCCGCAATAACTAGAATTTATTTGTCTGTTGAAAAAAAAAATGTATAAATATCTGTATGGTTTGATAGCCAAATGCAGCAGATGACAAAATTGGGCGATGTAACCACTTTTGTTGTATAGGCTATACCCAAAATCTTTGGTTAGTAAAGACTTGAGGGTAGAATGAACGTATGTATATTTCAACGAAGGAAAGTGCAGCGCTAGTATATATGTGTGTACTACGACTACTATTACTACTACCAAGATACATACAACTAACCAACTTCATCTCCTGAAGCCGAGAATTGCGCTTGTCGCTGCTAACCGTAACCATTCTATCGTCTTACTCCGCACGAAAATGTGAATAGCGCCTGAGGACACATCCACGCTCAGTGATGCATATTCTCTCCATTTCGCAAGCATCACGAGGCCTCACATAAAGACGAAAGGCAAAAGTACGTACGTACGTATGAACGACGCTATGCTACTACCAAATATACGCACACACACGCAAATGAATTCGTAAAATCGTATGAAAAAAAAAGAATGGAGAAGATAAACAGCAATAAAAACCATATAAGAACTTTAATCTAAAATAAGGCAATCACCACATGTTGCGTTTCTTTTCTCCTACAATGAGACATAAACCGTTTCTTCTGGATATAAAGCTATAAAAACGACTGTGGAAAAGAAGAAGCCAGTATGTGCTATTTCATATCCACACAGGGAACCGCGATATGGCTTATTTCCACTGCAGTAGACGCTGAAACTTCTTATGTTAGAGGACAAAAGATTGGACACGATGATGAAATCTCACAAAGACTGTAATGAAAGAGAGAGAAAAAGAACACACTCGCGCATTTTTAAAACCGAACATCAAAATTTGTTGAGTGACTGAAAAGATGTTTTCAAAATTTTCATATAGAGCATATCGGACAGAAAAAAAAAAAAAGTTTCAATGATGTGAAGATAGTTATAGGACGTTCCAAAAAGAGTTATAACACGTTTTTCATTTTAATATTGTTGCGAATTTTTATCGTCTCATTTCAAGAGTCCACTAATTTTACATGTTTATATTATTATTATTATTATTATTATTATTATTATTATTATTATTATTATTATTATTATTATTATTATTATTATTATTATTATTATTATTATTATTATAGGAGGTGGCTACTCACAACCGATAACACATACTCCAAAAAATCTCTTCGTGACAATTCATCCCCAAACCAATATTAAACTTAATATATAACTTTGATCCCGAAACTACCTTTCCACATACGAAGTTCCTTACAATGAGTGTTCCTTGTAAAATAAAACAATTTTAATTCTTTTATCCTTTAAATGACAAATTGGTTTAAAACTCAAATCCTCTTTAAGGACCCTCCTGTTTCCAATAACCTTGCGTCATTACCTCGCTTTGAGTGGACGGTTCTTCTTAATTATTATTATTATTATTTGTAAGCAGGAAACAAATATTTTTTTAGAATTACACTAGTGACTTTAGAAAATTGGAATGTACCTACGTATGTCCGTTACTTCACAGACAACTCTGGAACGATTTATTTTACAATAGATAGATAGAGCAATTATATTGGCCAAGCTCGTCAATGGAGTCAGGATTAACATCTTTGTAGTTAACATGTTCTACGGGTAACGCTTACTATAACGGTGGCTATCCACATCTCATTTAAAATCTATTAACGTTTTCTAACCCCTATGCAACCTGCACGACAGCAAAGAAATGCTGGTTCCCTATTATAAAAGGATACGTAGGCCTTTCTTACTGCAAATTGTTCATTAACCTTGATTAGGATAACGCGCTTTAACAATTGAAATCTATAAACCATATTCCATACATGGAATAAGTGATCCTTTATATTCGCATCAAGACTCCAACTATAAAGTACTTCCAAAATTTTATATTGTACATATTTTCAGTGTATAGTATATTTTGCCATCTCTCGTTATTCAGTGTAACAAACAATGAATCCAATAACTTTACATTGGAAGAAAGAACAAATATAAAACATATTAACTAAATAGAACTAGAACAAAATTAATTCAAAAGAATCAAATGTTTGTTAATTTATTGACTGTGGAAAACTACTGCAGAATAATATAAAGTAATTTCTTTTTATATTTGGAAACATTCCCAAATGCACCAATCTTATTGAAACAATTAAATCTCATTATATATATATATATAAATAAATATATATATATATATATATATATATATATATATATATATATATATATATATATATATATATATATATATAGAGAGAGAGAGAGAGAGAGAGAGAGAGAGAGAGAGAGAGAGAGAACTGGGAAACTCACTGGGAGTTTTATTCCAGGCAAGTATCCTACGAGGATAGATTACCTCATGCACCTCGCCGTTGCATTCAGATCTAAATAATTGAAGGTGGTATAAAAAAATCTTGCTTTCAAAATTAAATCAAATTACATAATTACATAATACAGCTAGAGCTTTTGCACAAATATTTTTTACTCCAACAAAACGTTCGATTGCCGAAAATAAATTTAGAAATATGTATATTTTACGGTAAACAAAACATTTAGAAAGTTCTTTCTTCTCTCCTGAATCAAGAGTAGATAGCATTAAAGATCAAATATGTATATTTTGTGCTTTTATTTACTTATTTATGTATTTATTTATTTATTTATTGATACGTTAATATGGAGGAAGTACGGAGTGCGATCCCAAGAGTAATCTGATTTCTTTTTGTAAAATAAGAAAGAAAACTTAAAGCCCTTGTTTTTATTAGGAATGGTTTCGTTATTGTGTAAATTTGGATACTAAGATCATTTACAGATATTTCTTTGACTCCAGGCGCGCACCCAGACATTTTTATTGAGAGGAGTCCATTTTTGGTGGTGGTGGGGTCGAATACTACAAGACATTAGCTCTATGTAGTATTGAACCGCTATTATTCTGCAGCCGAGAAGACAATAAGTAAATGTTAAGTACTGTATTCTATATCCTCAAAAAGAAATAATAGACAACTTTTTTTTTTAAAGTACAGATGAAGTGTTAAGATCACATCTTTAGGGTACTTCAAGCATTTCTCTGCTAAGCAAGTGATGTCAAGTTACGATTCTTTTGAGGGGAGATCCGCACCAGCAAAACCCCCACGTGGGTGCACCACTATGTCAATGTATCTACTACGTATCTGAATAAATACATTGACTTGTTTAAGTAAACGAATATTTTAATGATTCAAGCATCTTTTTATCCGCTTAGACAATTTTAAAGATCAGATATGAATAAGCTTACAAGTACAATTTCTGACTTCTTATAATAATATATACTATTGTAATATCCTTAATAATTACATGTTTATGAAGTTAAAAGTTTCGACAAAATATACATTAAAAAGTTTTGCTTGTTTGTTAATTATTATTTTTTAAAGTTTTTAAGTAACAAAGAAGCAAAAGATTTTTATTTATTTCATACACGTTTTTTCTTAATAAACAAACTATAATATTATTTAAATTGTAATTAAAGCAACTACACTACTTCATCATTTAAATAATATTATATTTTAGAGAGCGACAGAGAGAACTGAATTTTTAGAACAAACACTAAAAGAATAAAAGTTTTCTCGTATAAGCTGTTTAAATGATAAAATGGTGTAGTTGTTTTCGAATGTTAACTACACAGAAAGTAAATTTGAAAAACGAGAGAGAAAAATAGGGGTAAAGTCTCCTGGGGCCAATTAGAACTAAATTACTTTTTTTTAGAAAAAAAAGGAACAACAAAAAGAAAGTAAGCCCAGGAACAAAAATAAACAATGAAACTTTCATATTTGTCAACTCCCATATCAAATTCAGAAAACATCCAGTTTCTACAACAGAAGTTTTGGAAAATAAAAAAAAGCGTCCTAAAAACTCATGATTTTTCTCTCTGTTTTCTTTCTGCCCTTTTTTCTTTATTGATATTTCTTTTTCTCTCATTCTTATTTCGCGTGTTACCGTCGCTTCTTTCCAGAGGGAACAGACCTTCCTTCGTCTTGCCTCGGGTATTTTGCCGGGTGAAATCCAAATAGCCCTCTGGGGACTCACTTGCCAAAATTGCGCTAAGATTTTTCGTTCCAAAGCAGCAGTAGCACCTTTCTCTCGGCTAGCCGCCTTATACCGTTTTTTTTTTTTTTTTTTTTTTTTTTTTTTTTTTTTTTTTGCCAGTAATTTTTCTTCTGAGATAACGGATCTCAACTACTAGAAAACTTTTTCTTTGGAATATTTTTTTTCAACTTTTGCCTATCTCCCTCTCAGACTATTAAGCATCTAGGAACACATGTGATTTGGAACATAACAAATAACTTTCATGAGCGCGCGCACAGAAAAAGAAAGAGATACGGAGAGATACATTATTACGAATATTAACAAAACAAAAATAGAAGAGTTATTATCTGTCAACGAAAAGTTATTCTATTAGGTTATGTGGAAATGTATTATCCTTGCTCTTTGTAAAGTTTAATGTTCCTTATCAACACCAAGGCTAAGAGATTTAGACCTACAGTTTAGAGTGGAATTCGAACCATCGTAATGCGCTCAAATTACAAGGCTTTTCCAAAGAGAATGGAATCAAAGGTGCGCTTGCTAGAGGGCGCTACATTGTTTTTTGAGCTTAGCGTTTGTTTCATCACCGAGACTATATGAAAAGTAGGCCTACAGTTTAACGTCGGATCCAAATCATATGAACTCCCATAGGGAATCAAAAGTAGGTCTCTCGGCAGAACTTGTACGTACACATATAGAATCGAAAGAGTATTTGCAGATTTAGTCAAACTTTGCTATCAAAAGAAAAAGTATTTAAACTTTTATCTATCATTATTGAAGTTACCACGATAAGTGATGTTGTATGCAGCTTCTTTTATTAATAAAGAAAGATTTAACTAGCGAAACATTCTGCTAAACACTTAATTAGCTAAATACTTTGCGTAACATTTAATTAGCTAAATGTTTTGCAGAATATTAACTAGCTAACTTTCGCATAACGATTAATAAGCTTAATATACTACGAAATGTTTAAGTGGTTAAATACATGTGAAATTTTAATTTACATTTCGCGAAACATTTAATTAGCTATACATTTTGTGAGTCATATAATTAGCTAAACATTTTGCGAAATTTTAATTAGCGAAACTTTAGCGAGATTTCACTAAAATTGCTTAATTATTTATCGCAAAAATTTAAACATTTGTATATTGGTAAACATTCTCACTATTATTATTAGTTCCAATATAAGGAAACGAAATCTTACAAGTGATCAATTCAAAGAGGAATTACTTGTAGATACTTTTTGTTTCTCAAAGAGTAACCAAATTAAACTAGCGCTACTTACGTAAGTAGCAAACATTGTAGCTTTGTATTGTTGATGACAGTTGTTCCAGAACGCCTCGTCATTAATATGTTAGAATGGATACTTACAGTACACTCGAGCGAACAGGAACCTCCCTTGGGTACGGCGGTATTGGTTAAAATGTCATTTTCTGTATAATTCTACAGTTTCTATACAAAAGTTTTAGTTGCTAACTAATTTACATGTTTAAACATGTGCGGTCTTAAAATTGTTCGATCGAATATTTTCCTGTTATTCGAATATTTCTTAAAGTATTCGAAAAGTTATTCGAATAATCATTTGTTATTCGAAATTTTATCAGGATAATAATTAAAATATCTGACTAATGAATATTCGAAGAATTCACTATTTAAATAGGCGAATAATGAATTATTCAAATATTTGACTAATGAATATTAGAAGAATCCACTATCTGAACAGCTGAATAATGAATTATTTAAATATATGTCTATTAAATATTCGAAGAATCCACTATTTAAATAGCCGAATAATGAATTATTCAAATATCTAACTAATGAATATTCGAAGAATCCACTATTTGAATAGCCAAATAATAAATTATTCAAATATCTGACTAATGAATATTCGAAGAATCCGCTACTTGAACAACCAAATAATGAATTACAGAGGTCGTTCAGCCTACGTTTGGCCGATTTCGTTCCTTCCCCCTCCCGTGCAGAATGGACTCACCCGACCTGGTTCGTGGTGTCCTGCAGTGTTGTGCAGTGGCTTCCTGGGAACGGAGTAGTTTTTCCATGCGGACGACAATAACGCACAAAACAGGACCACTGTTGTGAGTGTTGTGTTAAATTTGTTTCCAATTGTGTGGGTTTCCGCTCTGTGACCAAAATGCCGCCCAAACTAAGCCGGTTTTGGGAAGGCTATGTTGCGGCTCTTTATGACGCCCACTTTAGTATTTCTGTCATTAGAAAACAGTACAACAAGAATGATTGCAACATCAGTTTAAGTGGAATAAAAAATGTTATTAAAAAGTACAAGGGAAACGAAGTTCCACCATTTGGATCACCAACGAAGTTGCCTAGGAAGCGGGAATGCACCAAGGCCACCTCCACCATGCAGAGGAAACTTCGCAAAATGGAATGCAAGAAAATCCGCCAACACAAAGGTGTATGGCTAATCGTCTTGACGTGTCTTTGGGGGCTGTGAGCCGGACGTTACACCATCAACTCAAGCTGGAAAAAGTTATGAAAGCTCGCGGCGATCTTCTCACGGATGCCCACCAAAAGGAATGAAAGTGTAACGCCCGGAGGCTGTACGAACGGCATCTGGCAAAACAAAGATGGATGTACGTCGCAACGGATTTACCTTTCCGACTGCGGCAAACCGAGAGCCATCATGTACCGAGAGAAAGGCGCCAAGAACTTCAGAAGGTAGGTCCGTATCTGTAAAGAATCCTTCCCAAAAGGGTTCATGGTCGTTACTGGCTACTGTTACCGAGGTAAACTGAAGATTCGTAGGTTGGCGAAGAACTGCAAAATAAATTCGCAGTATTTTCAGGAGCAGATCATGCGGCCGATCTACGATCATGAGATTCCAACAATGTACGGAAATGACGTCAATCTGGTGCACATTCACATGGACAAGACCTCATCACATACCTCAAGATCGTCCCTAGCATTCTACAGGGAGATGGAGGAGGCAAGTGATATACAGGTCATACCTTTCAATGAGGTACCTGTTAAATCTCCAGACACAAGTCCTATGGACTATTGTGGATTTGGATTGCTGAAACGGGCTGTGGGAAAACGGCGTGTGACTACTGTGGAAGGACTTTGGAAAGCTGTGCAAAGGGAATGGGACAAGATTTCCCTCCCAGTTCTTCAGAGAAGCCTATTACAGTGGAAATTACGCTGTCGTGCTATTGTTAGTAACCAAGAGAAACACATCGAGCACTTACGGACCTGGTGCCATGGATTCTCCTAAATGTTTAGATAAGTCGAAATTGGCCAAATGTAGACTGAACAACCTCTGTATTCAAATATCTGACTACTGAATATTCGAAGAACCCACAATTTGAATAGCCAAATAATGAATTATTCAAATATCTGACTAATGAATATTCGAAGAATCCACTATTTGAATACCCAATTAATGAATTATTCAAATTTTAACAGCACCAGTTTATTAATAACTGTTTCTAATCTCCATAAAATAACAATGACGCACTTTGCGTCAAGATTTCCCTTGCGAATGGCGACAAGTCCCTAAAATGGCTCAAGACTCTATAATCAATATTTTCTTCGAAAAAGCATCCATGTGTTAACATACTTAATCCCCTACAGAGCTATCAAGCATTTCTTTTCGAGTGTCTCTTTTCTTCTCCTACTTCCTACGATAATATATAAACATAAACACGCCTAAGGCGAGTGAAGTAAAAAAAAAACTAAATAAAAAATCGATGATCCCATATAAAATCTTAAAGCATAAAAAAAAACATATAGTCTATACCTTTTCGGATAAAATTGAAGTGCTTTCAGCAAAAGCGTGGGTACAAAAAAAAAAAGTCTTATCAGGCTTTGAGTAATAAAGAATCTTCCAGAAAAGATCTTCATCCCTTCCTCATCTTCAGAAAATGGTGCACACACATATAGCCAACTTAAAAGCAGTGTGATTGACTAATGCGTGAAAGACGGTGCCTGCACGTATGTGTGGGGCACGGGAAGAGCAAATCCTTAGTGAGAACATTTTTTACATGAAACTTACAGATTGCTTGTTATAAATCCTTTCCCCACCTTCACATGCATTAAGAATACTTTTTTCTTAGTGTATTCTACTAACGAAAATCATCTTCCTTTAGTATTCACACTTTTTTTATTTTGCATATGTAATCCATTTTTTCAACACGTAGCGCAACCCTGTCGTTGCCTTTGGTTCATTTACGTGAAAAGGCTTTCTCTTACGCCTTGCATAATCTAATTTCTAATTTAAAAGAAGATATAGAATGGGTGTTGGGAAGGAAGAGAGGGTTATATTATTTTGCTTACGTAAGTGCTCATAAATAAAATGAATCTTCGCAGCAACCTCCTACTGAGCAATATTCCTTTCACAGGAACGAAATGAACTACTTTTACTCAAATTTTATACATGTTCGTCGTCTACTTTAAAATCGTCCAGTAAAATTACGACAAATCCCTGACAAATAAGTTGACGTAACGTTTTTGTTAAATTACATACCAGTGTAATCAAGGAATGTGATTGGTATTTAAAAAAATACTAAAAATAACACAATGACTGATCGCTATTTTAATATAGAACATCAGATATGTATTTCTCATGATTCATTGGCAAAAATAATAATATGAACATATCTATAGCGATTTACAGTAGTTTAACTAAAAAAAAAAAGTATGAAGATGATACAGTATTGTAATGAATTTCCTCATATGAGTTTCGTAATGAAAAGTTCTAACAGTTTAAATTATTCCTTGTTTACAAGTAGTCATGTTCGTCACTGTAAGATCATATGTGTCAGTATAAGGAGTCTGTATGTTATCATTACGAGAAGTCAAACAACAACAGATACAATCTGCTACATAACGTATTTTGTGTTTACATGTACAGCACACAGACTTAAATAAACAATCTGTTCCAGAACAGACGTTATCAAAAGACTTAAATAAATAAATAATTTGTTTCAGAAAAACAGAAGTTATTAAAAGAGTTAAACAAATAAACAATCTTCCCAGAAGAATAGAAGTTATCAAAAGACTTGAATAAATACATAAATAATTGTTCCAATAGAATAGAAGTTATCAAAAGGCTTAAATAGATAATCTGTTCCAGAAGAATAGAAGTTATTGTTGGGAGATTAGCAAGATGTGTTAAGTGCGTTAGTATTTGCACTATGAAAACAGATTAAAAAGAAGAAAGAATTGTATTCACTGTGCATGTTATGTTCGTTGATATGACTTTTGCAGGAGTATACTAAGTATTTGTTTACATTGCCTAAATTTTATGTATATGTTTATATAGATGGCATTTTGAGTGAAAATCGTATTTGGTATTAAAGTACAATGTACAGTGGTACATTTTGATAATGATTTATTTGCAGAATTGATATATAATTTATATATGAGAATGTTTGTGTGTAGTTAAGCCTATTTAGTAAGCAGAACGCTATAAGTGAAAGATATGGTTAAAGCGTATAATGCAGCACTCACGACAAAAATTATAGTTATAACAGTTATCAAAAGACTTGAATAAATAATCAGTTCGAGAAGAGTAGAAGTTATCAAAAGACTTAAACAATCTGTTCCAGAAGAAAAGAAGTTATTAAAAGATAAATAAATAAATAATCTGTTCTAGAAGAACAGAGGTTATCAAAAGACTTGAATAAATAAACAATTTGTTCCAGAAGAATAGAAGTTATCAAAAGACTTACATAAATAATCTGTTCCAGAAGAATAGACGTTATCAAAAGATTTAAATTAATAAACAATATTTTACAGAACAACAGACATTATTAAATAAATAAAAAGTCTGTTCCAGAAGAATAGAAGTTATCAAATGACTTAAATAAATAAATAAAAAATGTTCTTCCAAAAGAACAGAAGTTATCAAATGAAACAAATACAAAATTTGTTCCAGAAGAATAGATGTTATCAAAAGACTTAAATAAATAAATAAACAATCTGTTCCAGAAAATAGACGTTAGAATAGAAGTTATCGTAAGACTTAAATAAATAAAAAAGAAATCTGTTCCAGAAGAATAGACGTTATCAAAAGACTTGAATAAGTAAACAATCTGTTCCCGAAGAATAGAGTTATCAAAAGATTTGAATAAATAAACAATCTGTTCCAAAAGAATAGAAGTTATCAAAATTATTATTGGCAACAAACTACATACTTATGAGAGCACGGTGGCTAGTGGTAGAGTGGTGCGTGGGGTCCCAGATTTGTTTTTCTTGATTCTCTTGGAAACTATGCATAAGGTTTTTCACTCATTTCTCTCATTGTGTTCAGCTGAATTAGATCTACCGATGGTATGTGTCTCGTCTTTGGAGATTTTTATTTTGTTAAAAACCAATAATATTGTTGATACTTTGTTTCTGTAAAAGACAAGATAAGATTTTATATATCGTCGCATAAGAACCAGAGGAACGTAACTCCAAAAATGAGGTTTTCATTTTCTTCATGTTTGGACATAATTTTGAAAGCCCCACTTGGTGTAAATCAGAACGTAACGCCATCTGTTCTCCTTGTCGATTATCTGTTGTAATGTAGCTCAATTACCATCTTATTAAAAACACACGTTTCTAAGAAAATAATATTTTTGTCATCTCGCCTGTAAACTTACGAAAATGGAGTTACGTTCCTTTGGTTCTCATACGACGATATAAGAGTGGATTTTACAAGCTCTTCACCCCTTTTTGTTTTTAATATAAAAAGAACAAGTGAAAACTATCAAACTTTTCTTTAGCCATAACCACAATCTGGAGCTGAAGATTCGAGTTTCTTAATCTAAAGTAGGATGTGGAAACAACCATTTGGTAGCATTAAGTTTAGTCTCCCGTGAAAGGCAGTACAAAAATCGAGCGACCCTCAACTCGGTGAACTTGACCTACGATTAACGGGACATACAACCATCGCACCAAAATTTCATATGATATCAACGAGTTCTGACAATCAAAGGAAACAATAGTATTTCGAAGCAGACTTTGGGTAGACCTGAAAGTAAAGAATTCTTGCAGTGTCGAGAATGAGCTGCACCAATTTACATCATTCGATCATTCTGCTGTTCGAAGTTAGTTATTTAAAATGTAGCCCAATTACATCACCTTTGAGCAGACCACCATACAAGATTGTGTTAAGGAGTTGAAAATAGATAAGATTATCTCGAATGGATTTAATTGGTACAAAACAATGTCCACGGTTAGTTTTTTAATGCCATTATTTCGAACAACGCGGCGCAGCGATCCGATTTCCTGGAGGCAACTCAGCACCAACTGCATTTTGCAACTCAATTCACCATCCCTCATGTTCCACACGACACGAGAAGTTTCTCAACTCGTCTCGAAAACCAGATAAAAAAAAAAAAATTTCGTCGGCAACACTAGTTCACTCAAGTCCAATTTCTTAAATACTGTTTGAGCGTTACATAATACGGGTACAAAACCATACATTTTTATTACCATGATTGTTGGGACATAATGAAGAGCATTTATCAACGTTTAAATAAGTATGCGCAACATAATATACTCCAATAATAAATATGGTTTAAATGTCCTTATATCACCCTTCGTAGACTTCTCGTGATGAGGAAGAATTTTAATAACTTCTAGATGAAATTAACAAAAGAATCTAACTAACTAATTCTATGCCCTACGGAACCCGGAGGTTTAATGCTGCACTAACAAAAACTCTCCAATGACTTCTATCCTTACAAGCAAAAGGTACGATATCAGGACTCGAGTTGCGCAATAAGAATTATATACAGAGCACCATGTAGCTAGTTAATTACCAAATTATTAGCTGCAGTCCGCCAATAGGGAAAAAGCGATGGGGCTTCAAAGATAATATGGGGTTATATAGGAAACACAAGAAAGAGAGCGTTCTCCCGTCTCTCCTATGTATTTAGGAAATCACTCCTGTCCGAATGGTTGTGAGGTTAGTTGACTGTATCAGTCATTCATGTATGATAATGTTAGTTATTACCGCTGACGGGGAAATGTGTGTCCCGATGTCCAAAGAGAACAGCAAATTCAAGAACAATAAGCCCCCGATCCGCCAAACATCAGATTCTTTGCCGCCAGGACAGCGAATATGTCGAAAGCACAGCTTGCGGAGTTTTATAACAAAATGTTCTGGGACAGCATTCCAAATAACAGGGAGAACATCTATCTCTTACTGAAATCGTGGACCCCGAACAAAGACAATGAGCTTTCCGACAAATGTACTCCTCTGAATGTAATATTCACGAAGAAATCGATCCAGGCTGGATGCACAGGACTAGGGCAGCCCCTAGACGTGTACTTTTTCGTTCCTACAAGAACTTTCAAGTTTGTCACTGATACAAACGCACTTTCCCAGGAAACGAATATATCTGGCACCGTGACAAGTTCTTGAATCTCAAATGGTTTACGCTGTATCAGTTCTGTGTTCCCCTATTCAGCAACATGGTTTGATTTGCTTTCATATCCCTTTTAAAGTGGGATACCTGGATATCGAACCGGAAGCATTCCAAACACCCATTCAGTACTGCTTCGACTCCCTTACCACTGAATTGTGTTATCACTGCGAGTCGATGGCCACTTTAAGATGTGCACAATGTACAAATTACTTTTGTTTGGATCATTCGATCATTTCTACTCTCCACATCAACTGTGTGACTTAAACATGTTATCTGAATTGCTTCCCAAGTACATAGGTGAGACGAAAAACTCTTTCCTTCTTATGTTTACCTAGACCCCATGCAGTGTTGGGTAAGTTACTTGTAAAAATGTAACGCGTTACAAGTTACTTTACTTTCTCTTAAAAGTGACGCGTTAGTAACGCGTTACTTGCCCCCAAAAAGTAACTGTTACTTTACTTCGAAAGTAACGCGTTACTTTTAGGTCCGAAACTTTAAAAATGTGAAAAAAATATGACTTCAATTTTCCATACTACTATTACTACCGCTATTATTATTATTATTATTATTATTATTATTATTATTATTATTATTATTATTATTAATTATAATAACACTGTATATAAAAAGCAAGGTAGGTGGTTTGTATTTGAATACTAAAAAGATAGTTGATTGCCAACCTCGGTAGTCGTGAAGTCTAGGAGTCAAGGACATTGTTCACGAGCTTCTGAATTTGGGTTGAGGGTCTAGGTTGAGCATTCGGGCTCGAGCCGAACACTGTTAAAAGTTATAGGGCACTGGGCAAATATCTTCAAAACTGCTCGGCCCGGGTTTAGAATTGTCAACGACTCGAGCAGCTCGGCTCACAGCTCATTCACTATCGACCATAACCGAGAAGTAAGCCGAGCCAACAGCTCACCCAACCGACTCGGCTAGAGCCCTTGGCTCATTGAGCCGAACCGAGCAAATGGCTCATCCCTACCAAGCCGAGCCAGCTCGAACCATCTTCTCAGTTGAGCCGAGCCGAGCTGAGCTTGTTATAAAAAAATCTCTTGTGGTCTCGTTATCGAGACGAGACGAGATGCAAGTAGTGTCCCATCTCGTGAGCAACGCTAAAAGTATTCCATATTACTGTTTAGCTTACATTTTTCATGGCTTTCGTTTTCCAGCGTAATCAGGCCATGATTTCAAGACGACTTAAAACGAACGAGCCATTTATCAAACTCGACTGGACTCGAAACTCGACGCAAAAAAAGTTTTTTTTAAAAAAAACTGAATCGGCTCGGAATTCGACTCGAGGATATTACCCTTGACTTGACTCGAAACTCGACTTGAATTCGAGTCGAGTCGAATTTTAGCTTGACTCGTGCTCATTCCTATGCGTTAGAAAAAATGGTTGCTTATAATTATTCTGCTAAACTAATTATATAATAATAACAATGTTGTTATGTAAAATTAAAAATAAAGAATATAGAGAAACATTACACTACTCTATAATCAACGGGACTCTAGGATAAGCAAACTGATCTGAAAGAACTCCAATATTACATATCATCAGCAAACTAGTGATAAAGTAGTTCTGCTCATCAAAACAGTTTATTCATATTAACCCCTTACTGTAAATTGTTAATTATGGCATCCTAGTTGTTGATAAATAGTTTCCACCGGGGCACTTCAGTTAAATTCTGTCCACCATCATTCTCAGCTCTTAAGAAAAAAGTATTCTTTCAAATGTTCGGACAGTAAAATATTTTCGTTCTCCATCTTTATAAAAACAACACTAATTAAAGTAAAATAGACTACCAGTATCATTGCACTCCTAGTTCACTCACTGAATGCATTGATTTTGAGCTGTCAAAACCTACGACAAAATCTTCCAGGTGATTGCAATCAGTACACGTGATTTCTCAAAGGCTGTCCTCATCTTCAAAAAACAGCAAGTGGCACTACAAATTTATCTCTTTCTCTGTGTGTCTGTGACTGTCGGTCACTGACATACGTAGTTCATGCTCGATTGTTTCATTCTGAGAAATTCACTTACAAGAAAGAAACATTTGTTTCCAAAAAAAATACATATATTGTAGTTACTCATCCGAAATGTAACGCGAAAAAAGTAACGCAAACTAGGTACGTTCTTAAAAATTTGTAACGCGTTACCGTTACAGTTACTTTGGAAAAAATGTAACGCGTTACTAGGAAACGTTACTTAAAAAGTAACGCGTTACAAGTAACGCGTTACTTGCGTTACGTTACTTCCCAACACTGACCCCATGTTACCTTTGAAGTCCCATTACTTTTGTCCTATTGGAGGATTGCAGCTAATAACTTGGTAATTAACTAAATACTTGATGCTCTTTAAGGATATATAACTCTTATTGCGAAACTCGAGTCCTGATACCGTACCCTCTGCTTGTTAGCCAACTGGGTTCAGTTTATACTTTATATTTCAACTTCTGTGAGATCCATTTTAATATTGTCGTCCCATCTGCACGTAGGTCTTCCTAATGATCTTTTTTCGATTGTGTTTCCAGTTAAAATTTTGACAGCGTTTCTACTTTCTTCCATTCTGGCTACATAATCTGCCCACCTGAGCCTCCTGGACTTACTGATTCTAAGAACGTTATACGTAAGCTGTATACGTATGCAGTTCCTCGTTATAAAATTTCTGCCATTCCCAATTTCCGTCCCTTGTTTCCTAAAAAATAAGTGGCATGTTTTGTAACCGAACAGTACAGCAAGCATAATTACCGTTTTATGTATTTTAATCTTCAAATTCGTGGACAAGATTCGCGAAGACAAAAGATTTTGGACTGAATAACAATATGAATTCCCTGTTTTCAGTCGACATTTATTTTTTTCGTGGATTCGGTTTTCGTCTCTTAATGTTGACCCTAGACACTTGAAAGTATATGCTTTGTCGAAAGTATTATTTGATATTTTAACTTATCCATAATTTACACTATTATGGTCACGCCGAACGTCCACGGATAAGTTTTCTCAGCATTTACTTCTAAATCCATGTCCCTACAGGCGTTTAATAAAAACGCGTCATTTTTATCTATTGTTTTCCTATCATTCCCCTATCAGATTTACATCATCCAGTAAACCATTACCTTGAATGCCATTCAGCTCTAGGTCCTGGTTGCCATCTTTGATTTTCCTTATAGTGCATACTAGAACAAACTTGAATAATCGAGACAATGCATCTCCTCGTTTTAGGCCATTCTCGACAAGTATTTTTTCTGCTTGGATTTTAAGATTACATTATTTTGTTCAAAAAGATTGAAGTTTCCCGCCTGATATCAAGAAAATTTTGTCCTGTTCTATCGTTCGGATATTGTAGCCAATGCAGTTCTGCTGTTTTCTCTTCTCTACTAGTTTAGAGCGTTCCTGGTCGAACTATAAGATATAGTTTGTTACAGAGAAGCTAAGAAAAAGAACCAGGACATAAATTGTATACGTAAATTATAAATTACAAACCGAGGCGAGGAAACCTTGTTTTTCATCTCGTCTCGTGGGAAACACTAACTATGCCTATTATTCATTTTATTTTCATTACAGCTTGCATAATTATTTCATGATTTTTTTTGCAATATTTAAATACTAATGTTTTATAAGTGGGAAGAACATTTAGTATGTACTACTCTACCTCAGATATGAATTCGAACCCGATACCTGCATCTTAACTAATTTTAATTCTGTATATTTTTCAAAATCATATAACTATAAATAATTTAATGGAGATTTGAATCTACTGTTAGAAAATAAACAGAGGAGGTACTTTATCGGTATACAGGAAAATATAGGCAACTGCTCGTCCGCAACTCTTCAACACGCCAGTAATAAAAGGAGCGTTCTTATTGGCTCCATGGGCCTAGTTTATGTTTTAATGGTCTAATATGAAACAAGCTTCGTTTTGCACATCATCTCATCACTCCACTCTTCCTTCCTACTTTGAAAAACCCTAAAAGTAAAGGAAGAAAAAAACAACACTAAAGCCAAAAAGGTACCCGCATGCTTTTTCCTTCTATTTGCGAACGGTAAATTAATCGCCCCTGGCGTCGTTAATTTAGGTGAAATACACACAAGAGAACGAAGATTAATCACCCAAACCATTTATCACGGTGTAAGCTATATAAACAGTAGATATATCAGGCTGAAATAAACCACAATAGGGACAGACATATACACACAGATATATCCCTTTCATATACACATACAAACACATATTCTATATGTTGTGGATAAAACACACTGAGAACCGTGAAACGATGAGAAGAGATTTGGGGTTTCCCCTAATAACAATATATGGAAGCTATATAACTCAAAGGTTTAGCTGCATGACGAGAAACAGAACTGATGGTTTTTATAAAGGTTATGTTCTCCCATAACCACTTTCCCCGCTTTTATTTCAATTTCCAAAAGGGACTAATAAATTTGGATATAACTCAGTAACGGTCCTATAGATACGAAAATATTCTTCTTCCCTCCGGTGCAATTACATTTTTCAAATATATTTTTAATAATCACATGGAGACAGTTAATGTTATTGCCCTCTATTATAAGCTAAAAAGCCATGTCTTTGCATATTACAGTTTTAGCTCTGTCGTTATACTGTAATTACACATAATACGCTTCTTTTCAAATTTCCTTGTCATATAAAAGATGGGAGGAAATTGTAACATAATTTCGTCATCACGCGATCATTACCTAAAATTACAGCAATTGGACTTCGAAGCAATTGTTTCACGAAAGCAGACATATGTTACTTTAAGAAAATCAAGAATGCAATTAGTGAACTGTAAAAGTGTATCGGATCAAGGTTCAACTAGAATTTTGTTCTATAAGAAGGGATCAGTTCTATATTTTCTACCCATGAAGGAATAATAAACACTTCTGACTGGAGTATATACACTTATTTATTAAAAACTAAAATACAGTGTAACGGTTTCGACAACTTAACGTTATCTTCATCAGACACAGCAGTTAGTTGAGTTGATTGAGTTGATTTTGAGTTTAATGTCCCTTTCAGCAGCGAGGGGATGGGATGAGACCTACTGACTAACGTGGAATCCGAACCACATGAGCTCCCGCTGGACATCGAACCCGGGTCTCCCACGCCAAAGGTGCGTACACTAACCGCTTAGCCACGAAAAAACTGTCACACAGCAGTTGTCGAAACCGTTACATTGTATTTTAATTTTTAATAAATAAGTGTATATCGCAATGATTTTTTAGGTAGAGACTAAATGACGGTCCGGGCGAGTCTTTTCCCTTCACCAATTTTATTACAAAATTACAAATGTCTTTGATTACAAAGAGTAAATAGTGTCTTTCCTTAATGACCAGATGAAGGGATATCGATGTTTTGCCGGGTGCCCCTTCCGTTCATGGCAGCATCCAGAACACTGGCAAAGTTTATCCTAGGTGAGATAGTGGATAACCCCCTCAGCTCACGACAGCTTCGCAAGGTTTCAGTTGAAGATGGGATCCCTAGTCCAATGCGACATAGGGTATAGGAAAGGTGTACTCCTAGTCGAATGCGACAGAGCAGGTGATGGTTAGTTGATCAGTTGGTCGACTAATGCCAGGTCCCTCCGTGGTTGCGCTTTTATTTGTCCTCTTTGGGTCCTTTCGTGAGGTCCGTCATCTTTCGGCTTCCTCCGGTGTCTTCCGTGTTGACTTCTCGTCTGCTTCATTGTTTGTAATCAATAACACGTGTTGTACTAACATGTGCTTCTGTCGTGATGTGGGGAGCCTTACAATATGCTCTAGTCAGAAGTGTTTATTATTCCTTTAGTTTCTTCCCATATTTAAGGAGACTGTCGAGTTTGATTCCTGCAGCTGGTCGTCCTGGCTGACCTCTTTTTACGGTTCTTCTCCAATCTACTAGGTGAATGCTGGAGTAGTACCTTTAATATAAAGGTTCTGGTTGACTTTTTTTCAAAATTCATTCCCATATTTCACTATTAATTGTTTCTAGTATAAACTTGTACTGTGTTTGTCAGAAGTGTAAACACATCACTCCAACACCATTTATTTATAAAACATCTATGCATAGTTTCTCACTGTAATCAAGTGCAGTTATCGAGTAAAGACTGAACATGATTGATATTGTAATATATTATATATTATATATATATATTACTCCAATGCGTCCTGAACATCTTGAATGATGAATGATGATCGTGAATGATTTCTTCCACTTCCCCCATACCCTTTCCCGGTGCTAAGACAAATAAGGTTGCAATTATGTAACTTTTGCAGCGCACGTCCCTCAGCGAATAATGTCCCAGTGCAGCCTTCTCACATTTTAATATTCAACTTTCACCCCGGATAAAATTTTCTGGAAGAAAGTCTGGTCACAAATTGGTAGAGCTATCCTTACAGATAATGAAGAGAAGAATCAGATAATCATCGAAACCTTCGGGGTCGCCCCAGAATTACCGCGTAAGCTTTACTCGAACGCAGAAAATTTGCGACTCTTGTCACACTTTCTGCACATGAGATTAGTAACTTCTCCATCTTCCACCGTTACGTGGAGAACTTTAACCCTTTGTGCCCCACTAGTTACGCCATGAAACCACCATTTTGAATATTTCCTCTCCATTTGCCGTATTTCCCAATGGTTATACGGAGAGACCACGTTTCAGCACTGATTACTGCTGCACAGAAATGCAACCAACTCTTACCTAAACCAGTAAGAGAAACTACGTACAAAAACAAGAGTGAAGTTTATTAATATTTTCTATATATGCATATTATCTATCTAAATATCATCTTGATTAGATATATGGCTGTTTCTCTTTCCTTTTTAAGAATATATGTATATATGATCCCCAAATGATTAATACTAGAAAGCAGGTTTCCATAATAGTTATTTTCGACAGGTCCTGTATCCGGGCTTATACGTAAAGAACAGAAGTTGAATTTTCGTTCACGTATCGTTTGCTTGATTGATGCTCCATTCCTCCCCCTCCCCTCCCCGCGCAGTTTTCTAGTGATAGCAAGTGCTAATATTAAATATAGTTGAACAAACAAACTAATAACGAAGGCATGATCCAATAATGATGATATACAACTAATGTAATCAGTTACTAATCTTCCACAGTGTATGTGGCTAATGCGACCATGAAAATTCACCTTAATACATGCGCCAAGTTCTAATATTTTTCTCGTGCTGCTGCGCAAAAACGCACGATTTTGTATAAACCAGCAGCCAGTAGCCTAAGCAAGGGGAATTATGGAATTTTAACTTCCTTCCTTTGAGCAAGATATTATGCAAAAATAACTATTAACCATACTATACTATATTAAAATACGTATACAAACACCTGAAATTGTATGAACTTGGAACCTTGAGCACACCGTGATGAACTTCTGCGTACACCACTGTCAGCAACTACCTACCACTTTCCTGTGTATATACATATGGAGACTACATATATATATACGCAGGGTGTAACATAAATGCATGGCAAAATGCCATAAATGCAATGACGAGGTGATTGCGGATAGCCAAATAAGTAAAAATGTTCCTATAAACATGGGTCCGATGCCTCTTAATTTCCGAGATACGGGGTGTTCAAATGTCGAGTCCCTCCAATGGCTCACTATGGGAAAGTGAAGGAAAAGTTTCAATATTACAGGAATAATACAATCAAGTGGAATTATGCATGTGCAAATACATTTACGCTGTGGCCTCCATCGAATACCTTTCTCAATTACTTATCTTTAGAAACATGCAATAGTTGTGATCTATGAACCGCTGTTTACTATTGTGAACCGTTAATTGACTTCACACTTAGATGCCTCATCTTTCGCAAACGAAGCGGAATCTGCTCCATGTTTTGGAACGTTTTGATGTCAGCAATCATACCCTAACGTGTGGGCGTTTAGTGCTATTTGAAAACATAACGCTTTGTACCAGGTTGGCAACATTGACAACCCAACAACTTCAAATGTTGATTAGTTTTATTCTCTACGTTAGTGTAAATGTATTTGCACAGGTATAATTTCACTTAATTATATATTACTGTAATATTGAACATTTCCATTCACTTTCCAATAGTGAGTCATTGGAGGGACTCAAGACATTTGAACACCCTGTATCTCAGAAATGAAGCGGCATCGGACTCTTGTTGATAGGAACATTTTTACTTATTTGGCTATCCGCAATCACCTTCTCACTTTTGGCCATGCATTTATGTTACACCTTGTATATTGAGACTAAAACTAAACGTATGTTAAAGAGATCTCAGTACAAACTTCCGTCCTCAATTTCAAAAGCGAGTTGCAGGCATACCAAATTGATATTTTTAATTTTCTTTGAAGACATGGTAAAACGAGATACCGACACAACAGGTCGCTTTCAAAAAGGAAAAAAATAAATAAAGCAAAAATATTTAAACAAAAACAAAAATAATTAAATTAAACAAAAACCACAATCAGTAACAACGAAAAAAAAAATAACTTCGTTGTAGCGTAGAACAGGAAACGGACAAAGAAATAATTTTCTGCTGTACGCCAATGCACGAACCACTGACCTGTAACTACAGACAGTTTAAGCGTTTTTCTTCTTCCACTACAGAGCGGAAGGACAAGAACTACTGTACAGTAATTTCAATTCTGTTTCCAGTATTTGTCTGTCCAGTTACCACAAACTTCTATTTCTGTCTCTCTCTCATAACTACGAACGCTGTGGTTGACCACAACATTCAGCCTTAAGGCAAAACAAAAAATAAAAAAACAAAATATATATATATATATTTTAAAAAAACTGAATACTTTTAGTTAGTTTAATTTAAATTTCTCCTTTTTGTTTGCTAAACCTATTGTCAGTATCCTGTTTCCTTTCGCTCAATTTGGGTTTCATCAGAGAAACAGAAGACCAAAGTAAAAAATATAATCAAAAAATATATTTGAAATGCATGTCCCAAAGCTATGCAAAGGCATTTTACAAAGTACAGGATGTCCATAGTGTAATAATGTGCATGATATCTGAAACGTAACTAGCGTAATCAAAAATGGTCTGCTAGGCTAGTCCAGTTGGCATATGATTGATTGAATTTAACGTTCCTTTTATTTTATTTTATTTTATTTTTTTTTTTCATTTCTGATATGAGGTTACGTGAAGCCTATAAGAGGCTATATACGATCTATTGCTTAACCCCTTCAGACCTGATTTTTTGTTTACTCTCCGATTTTATTTTGACTTACTGTATTATTATTTTTGATTTAACAAATGAAATACAACCATCAAGTCGTTTGTGCGTGTCATATTTAGAGAATTTGCGTGTAGTAGAGTTGAAATACATATGTAAAATACAAAATGGCATTAATCGAAAACATCATTGTGATCTACATAGTTTAGAAACTCAAAACACATCACAAAAACAGAAGGAGAATTTGTTGCAAATGGTCTGTTTCGTCTAGAATAAAACAGCCTTTGTGGCTGAGCTTTGTCCATTGTGATAGCCCCTGCAAGTACTCCACAAGTAATGTGTGTTGCTTCCTGACAACAGACGGAAAGCACCAGAGAAATAGCGAAAAGTGATTTAGACAAGTTCAAAGAATACTGACATGAAAACCCAGTTATTTTGTATCCTCCAGAGTAATTATATTAATCTTAAAATATGATGTACACGAATGTTACAACCAGGTCCGAAAGGGTTAAAGTGGAATTCCGAATCATTACTTGGGTTTGTATTGGAATCTTGATGCTTTCACCGAGAACTGCATATCCACAAACCAACGCTCCGAAGATGCATGCTAGCTAGAACGAGATGCGTTATTTGCCGGGTATCGACTCCTGCCAGTAATGAAATGAAATGAAATGTTTCAGTTCAACGTCCCACGATTATGCCCTTTAGGCTAAGGTAGACAATGATTAAAACAAGTGTACGATAATGGAAGAATTACTGGAATGCGAAAGTGGGAGTACCCCGAGAAATTTCCACGGGCACGATGGTGTCCATCACAAACCTAATTGGTCGGGGATCGAACTAAGGACCCCACGCTCCAGAAGTAAACTACCCCTTGTGTTTTTTTTTTTCAGGAGAAACATGTTACGCTATATTATCAAGTTTTTTAATTAAGTATTTGTTTATGATTTATAAACGAAATTGCCTTAGTCGTTTTGAGAAAACTGACCAAGAAAAACTCACCTCGAAGAATGAAGTACACTTTGTGCCAGTACCGTTTGTGTCAGGAAAAATTGTTTATGCCATATTGTTAGGTTGGAAACGAAATATTTATTTATAAAATACGAACAAAATCACTAATGCTCTTTTAAGAAAATGGCCCAGAAAAAAAAAAAACAAGAGTAAACTACTGCTTGTGAATATTTTCAGAACAAATGAATTATGCCATATTATCAGATTACTAACGAAATATTTATTTATGATATGTGGAGAAAATCGCTTGAGTCATTTTTTAAGAAAACGGTTCTAAAAGTAGTCGCTCCTAAAAGTAAAGTATCCCTTCTGGATTTTTCCCAAAGAAATTACTTATACCAAAATAGTTATAGAGTTGTTAATGAAAAAGTTCCAATTTTCACTCTTCAGTAAACTACCCTTAATTTTGTGGATAGAAAGAAAAAAAAACCCTAGGGAATCTTATAAATTCTACTTTTTTTCTTCTTCAAATCACCATACGTTCTTCTCTCCTATCGTTGTTTGAAAGTAGAAAGAAAACTACGGTAGTAACACTTACCCTTCTACTGGAGCCATCCTTAGGAGTCTGATCAGATGCTACGGTGCCAAAAATTGTAGGCTGAAATGAGAAACAAAACAAAAATTAAAGTGTGTTCTATACATTTTACTAATTTGTGCTGAAAAAAAAAACAACATAATATTCAAAGGGATAATGTAGCAATATTAAACTCTGAAATCAGTCAGTATATATTATATACAGAACAGAGCTACTCAATATTAGTTTCATGAAATAAAAATAAAATGAAGTTTTACGTCCTACCTTTATGCCGGCTAGGCTAAAAGAAAAAATGAAATCTAAGTTTTACGTCCCACGGTTATGTCGGTTAGGCTAAAGGAGACGGTGATGATCAGAAATGAATGAAATGGTGAAATGAAGAAAGTGGAAGGAAACGGAAGAACTCCGAGAAAACCTACGTACACGGTGTTTGTCCACCACAAAGCTCACTTGGCGCGAGCTGGAATCGAACCAAGGACTCCATGCACCAGAGGTGAACGCTCTACCACTGAACCATCGCGGCCACACAATTTTAGTTTTATATACTTTGTCTTGTCTGAATAATGTGCACAAGGGCACATTCTAGCCCATTTACCTAGCATTAGGTATGTTTGCTAAGCCATCAGGGCAAGGGGAAAGGAACTAGTTTCTTTTGTTTTGTTGTTGACAATGGTATAAAAAGAAAACTTCAAATCAGACAGCTGAAATAAAGAGATACAGTAGATTTGAGAATTCAGATTAGGAATTCCATTTATAATATTTTAAATTCGAAGTTGCATAAATCTGTGATACTCTGAATTATTATAGATACTTTTATTTATAGTGCTCTTAGTTTAAGGTCGCACCTCCTATATCTGATACTTTCAATTAGAGACTACTTTCTCCATTTGTTCTATTCCCAATTAAAAATCCGTGCTACTTCTATTTGTCAATTACAGGCAACTTTTTTTTTTCCATCTGTGATATGTTCAAATAGAGACCATTTCTGACATTAATGTAATCTTAAATTAGAATTCTATTCATTGTAATCCATTTTTGATATTCAGATTTAGAAAATATACTTCAATTTGTGACGCTAATTAAAGGATATTCCTCACATTTGTAACACGAAATTACAGATCACCTATTAAACGTGTGATATTCTGAGTTTTTTTAAAATTATTTTTAATACAATAAACTTGCAACTTCTATTTGAGATACTATAATTTGTAATTAGTAGCTAAATCCATTAAAGATGTCTGAGTTAGTGGGAAACATCGATATGTATGTCATTATGTTATACAAATCATTTTGAATATTATTTGATGGGTAAAATCAGAGGAGTGCGTTCCACCAAGACTATGTATGAAGGATTGTTAACTAAAGATTGGGCGCCCTGTAGTCCTTAAATAGTGTGTACATACTGTAGAATTAGATCTATCACAGTGCTTGGTTTTTGTGACATTCTATAAAGACAAATTTCATCCACCTGTGATATTCTTAAATAGAGACCATTTCAGACATTAATATTTTAAATTAGAACCTCATTTGTTGTAATCCATTTATGACATTCCGAATTAAAAAGTAATTCCATTGGTGATGTCAATTAAAGGCTATTGCTTCCATTTTAAACACTCTAAAACTGTAACACTCTAAATTACAGAACATCGATTAAATTAAACCATCCGTTGCATCTGGGAGCGCAATGTTTCACAGTCCTTGTAGTAGAGTCTTTTGATTTGTCTAGTAATAATAATAATGAATAGTAATGATAAATAATGAAACACACTCTCCTTAATGATAATATATTAATGTAAAAGCTTTCGGAAACTGTAAGTTCTGTTCTCGCATTTTGAAAATCTATAATCCTTTAGGAGTGTATAGGGAAGAAACCTTAATCCCAAGTCCAGCATAGGGTCAAATTCTAAACTTTCAAACAGTAAGATAAGATATTTTCATACATAACAACATCGCTTTTAAATGCATTAAATGTAAACTGAAAATAAACTATTAGAGGAATTAATGTCCTAAACGCACTACACAGACAATCCATCGCGTACAACGCCTATTTAGACAACGATGTGTAGTGATCAAGTATTTCATAGAATTGTCGTATATTGGAAGCAGGGTGAAACTAACTGCACCTCCCAAAATATTGGGTTGAATAATTAATTCTAGTCGTGCATTTTCAGATTTTTTTTACCAGATGTCAGTAATGATAAGTGTTGTAGCTATGTAGATTATCTCTAATGTGAGCACTATCACACTATTTGTGGTTTTGTTGGGGCTAATCATTTTTTGTTTTTCAGATATGGAGCGTTGAAGTTGCGAAGTCATCTCTGACATGTTCTAAGGGATGAGTTCAATAAAAGTTCTAGTGCCTGTTCTAGGTCCAAACAAATCTGTGCTTTGTACGGGGAGAATGCTGTTACTGAAAAGACCACCAGAAACGGTTTGACTGGTTCCCAAGTGGAAGTTCTGACGTGAGCAATGCTCCATGTTCTTGTCGTCCATCCCACTTTGATGAGTGAACGACAGTGATCCACGTCAACGCTCCCAGAAATTCGCCACGGAGATGACCAGTGGACAGGCAGGCAACTGTGTGCTATATCTTCATCGCATGGGAAAAGTTCAAACATCGGACTCGTGGTCAACTCATTACTCAGTACAGACAAGAACCAGTGTGTTGTCAATGTGGTTATCCACCAGGGCGCCAACATCAACCCTTTCTCTTAAATATTGTTACCAGAGATGAGAAAGAGTGCCTGAATATGAACTTTAAACAAAGGATGGAATGAATGGGCCCAAACATGGAAGCAACATCACGTCCCAAACAGAACTCGCATCCCAAGAAGATAATATTATGTGTCTGGTGGGACACGGAAGAGATTATTCACAATGAATTCCTACCCCCTAATCTTACCATCTCTGTTGTATATTGAGATCAACTCAAAACAATTCATGCGCACTTCAAAAATAAATAAGTAAATAAAAATAAATAAATAAATATAAGAATAAATAAATAAAAATAAATGACATGGCATCATCATCCATATGAACAGCATTAGTCAACATGTGGCACACATGACAATCATTATCATTAAGTAGCCTCAGTGAGAAGTTCTTCCTAATCCGGTGTATTCCCCAAATGCGGCTCCTACAGATTACTATCTTTTCGGGGCCCTGTTGAGTGCACTCCATGGCACATCTTTCGAAAACTTCTAAACTTCATTGAACAGCTGCTAAACTTCATTGATGCTTCACTGATGAACTTCATTCATCTAAGCCACAAAGCTTTTATTATTATTATTATTATTATTATTATTATTATTATTATTATTATTATTATTATTATTATTATTATTATATTATTTATTAAAATGCTACAATAGCAATTAAAAGCACCTGAGCTCCAACCTATAACTTTGGCTTTCAAATCTTTCATTTACGGTTATGTGTGATTTCACGTTTAACAGAGACAAGCATTTTAAATATTTGTACTTTAAATAGTCTAAATTAGTTAACTATATCTTTTTCATAAAGTTTATGATATAAAATTATTGTTCAAAGCCTTTGTATTTTAATAAGCCTTCTCTAAAGTCAATGCATGTGAATTGTGCTTCCATCTTCCGAGTTCTTTTAAACTATATTTATATGTTTGTGGCCAATCTTTCGACAATGAGATCTCGGAAACTACAGGCTCTAGAAAGATGACGTTTTCACTGATCGATTGGAAATTTTGCGTAGATTGTCCAGTTCTAATTGAATATTTTAAAAAACATGGCCATTATTTCTTTATTACATTTTTTAGGGTACGCTGGAAGCATTGAAATAAAAAAAAAACTAAAGCGTCATATCCTATGCGTTATACATTCCAACACCACAATGTTGTATACTGGGGTTGTATATGTCTCAGGCGTTTGTTCCATGGCCAAATAATAGTGAAAAAGGAAGGATAACCATTTCTCGAGTCTTAAGATAAATCTTTATTTTTTGAGTGTTTTGCAAATGAACACCATATATAACTGACATTATAATTAATTGTATATGTAATGTATTTGCTTATTACATACTGCATGCAAGAAGAAAGAAAACAATGGTCATACATGAATTAGAAACTCCAACCGGAAGTAGGCTCAAATCTTGCAAACGGTACGAGATATTGAGAAAAAATAATCGAAAAAAATCTCCTTTATGATACCCCTTGCCGATTTTTTTTTTTAAATCAAGACGTCTTGCACTTGTGTCTGTAAAGGGACATGTACATATGTTGTGAGGAATGAGAAGGAGATCTATGCTCATATGCGAATGATGCGCTGTGTAGAGAGCGCAGGTTCAGCTAGTTATTATTATTTAAAGGCATCCAACAATTGCTCGTGGAAATAGACTGTAAACAATGCCTGGAATACATGTGATCCATTGCCTAATTAGAACAACTCTCAAATAACAAAGTACCCATTACTTCTAACCATCAAGAAGTAATGAATTAATCCAGTAATATTATTATTTTGTTTATATATCTTGCAATTTAGATTTTGTAAACATGCACTTAAAAATGTTGAAACAATTAAGCATTGAACAATAAACAAATCTCCGATTCCCAACCAAATTAGTAGCAGTACTGACTTTACTTGTACAACAGGGCCACATGTACGGCAATTCTATAAAATATTTGAACTCTATTCATCGCTCTACAAACAACTGTTGACTATCTGATTTATCCATTGTGATAATATTTACTACAAGTATTGATAGTGATACGAATAATAAAAGAAAGAAAAAGAAAAAATACTAATTTTGAAGGCGAAAGGGATTTAAAAACTGTATTCAAGCCGTATTTTATCGCTGTACCCTGAATGAATTGTTCTAGAGATGACACGTGCACACAAACGCGATAGTGGCCAGATGGATTTTTTAAAATATTTTTTTTTAGATTAAATAACGTTGACGGTAATTACCCGTGGACCAAGAAGAAACAACAAACATTGGACAGAAATAAACACGAATTTGTGGGACAAAAAGGGAGATGAGGATGGCCCAGAGAAAATAGGTAGCGGCTGTTAGAGAATGTTATTTACCATTTTCATCAAACGCCTCTGTAACTTCCCGTCGCAGTAAAGTAAACAAGATAGTCCGCGTGTAACGTATTGTGCTTTTTTTGCAGGATAGTGAGCGGTGTTTAAAATTATGAAACGAACAGACAGCACACACAAAATTCGGTCGGTATCTGCAAAACGTACGTATATAATACGTTTGTTAGAACCAACATAGCACGTCGACATACACAATAAGCGCATTAGCACATACACCCATACTATCGAAATGCATAGTGTGGTTAGAAAAGATAACACAATATTTATTCTCTCTGTTTACTTTCATCAAAGAGGAAACATTCAAAATGGAATGTGACTAAAGTATTATAACTGTATATAAACATGCTGACATACCACCACATACGATAGTCGGATTTTGTTGTATATCTGAGATTAGTTTAAAAGGTCTTATCTATAAGGCCCCACCTTCTTATATGACCTAAAAAGCTTTTTTTTTTTTTGGCATAACTATACACCCATATTTAGAAGTATTCATGTTCTATAATGTGTCTTGTTACTATAGTCCGCGTCACCGGAATTGGCATGTGGCATCAGCCAATAAGCTCGCAGTGTCCTGTTACTAAACCTTCAGGGAGAAAGCTAGTCATACATTATTAATTTTGTTCGTATTTGTGGACAATTATAAATTATCAGATTCCTTCCCTTAAGGTTTAGTAACGGCGCACTGCGAGCTTATTGGGTGATGCCACACGCCAATTTGGGTGACCGGACTATAGTGTCGTACACAATAGATGCGAGCGAAGCGTTATTTTTAGATGATCATTAGCATTTGATTCATGTTTTCATTTTATCATATTTCACGTTTATTTTCATTTTTATGTCATTTATGTGTCATATATATCTTACTATGTAAACGTCCGTTCTACATATTTCAGTTCCACAGGACGAAAGGGCATATATATGCCGTGTCCCAAAAGTCAGGTAACACTTTTCTTAATTTATTACACAAAAACTACAAGTGATAATAGCTGTCGTGTACATGTTATATGAAAGAGTATTTCAAATGTATTATTTCTTTTATTTTTATTATTATTAGACCCTATTGTTTATTTTTCAGGCAATGCTCATAGTTCCCACATTAACCACAGTTGGTGTTGGCGTGTTGTAAACGTGATGACTTCTGATGCAGTGCGTGCTTTCTGTGTTGGAGTTCGATAGAAACAAGAGTGCTACAGATGTGCAACGAAAGTTTAGGACAAGGTACAAGAAAGAAACACCAAGCAGGAAGTCTATTTATGCCCCACCCCATTATCATCACGACGTTCGTGAATTCCTGAACAATGAGTTACCTCAACGCTGGATAGGGCGAGCAGGGAAAAATGACCAGTGTTTCAACACATAGCCTCCAAGATCCCTGAATCTAACGCCCTGTGACTTCTTCTTATGAGGATACATAAAAGATAGTATGTTTATGTGCCACCGTTACCAGAAATATGTAGAAAAACTCAAGCCCAGGATTGAAGAAGTTGCTACCATTGTCTCTCAGGATATGCTTCAACGATTACGGCGAGAATTTGATTACCGTCTAGATATATGTCGTGTTACACATGGTTCCCATATCGAGGCATTGTGAACTCATACATTTAAAAAAAATGAAATACTCTTTCATATGACATATACATGACAGCTATATCACTTGTTTTTGTGTAATTAATTAAGAATAGTGTTACCGGACCTTTGTAACATGGTATATATATATATATATCGTGACAGGAAACGCGAGAACCACGAGAATACCTACACACACATGATGTTTGTCTACAACAAAGCCAACTTGGCGAGAGCTAGATCATAAAAATAGATCAGTTTTGCTTGATATGTTAATAGGTGCAAACTTTAAGTTAAGGTTGAATCCAGCCACTTATTCTCAGGCAATTTAGACAATCCAATTTTTTAGCGTCAAAGAAGGCACACGTAGCGTTTCACAAAAAGGAGTAACAGTTACGTGGAACAAATAGTCAACACACAAATCGTCGCTGCGCCTCCAAAAAGACACTATGTAAAATTTTCGTCGAAAATGAGTATATACTTCAATACGAGTAGAAAGTCCTGCTGCATTTTCCCTTATACTCCTATGTGTGAATTCTTAATAGATTTTTCTTTTTTTCTTTTTTAAAATAAGGAAACAAAAATGACATTAGTTAATAATGTAAATAATGAGAAGAAACGTCTTTTGCTTCTTCTTGATAGTTGACAGTTCTGCGCAGCAGATTTTCCGAGGCGAGGAGACGAAACACCATTTCGTTCTGAATGTAAATTTTATAGAAACTTACTTCAACAGACATCGCTACTCTTATTTTTGAATGATTTTAGCGAAATGTATAGTCTCTACTTATTCTATATTAAGGCTGCTCCCTATCAGGTTGGGCTACGAAGGCTCAATTGTTGTGTGTAGAGGTAAAATCTCCAGCACTCAATAGAGGGGATGCAGTCAACACCACGCTCTGGTCCCTTTACTTCCCCAGGTTGCCGCAGGTACTCATTTTAAAGAGGTTGAGTGAACCTCAGAGAACCGAATTGGTTAGATAAACCTTAGAGAGTCTAATTAGTTAGATAAACCTCATAGAGCCGAATTGGTTAGATAAACCTCAGGTAGTCGAATTGGTTAGATAAACCTCAGAGAGCCGATTTGGTTAGCTAAGCCATCGCCGGCTACGGCTAAGCCCTCGAAGAGCCAAATTATTTAGATAAACCTCAGAGAACTAAACTGAAACGAAAAACATTTCGCACCCCCATCGGCAACTGACAGATAGACGTTTTACTAACTACACTACCGCAGCTCTGTTTTCTAAATACTGCATATATTTTGCACCAAACGTATGATAAGAAATTGACTTTTAAAATGAAGAACAAATATTTAATTTTAGATTACATTACTACAGTTATTTTTCAATTTGCTAAAGCTGGACTATACATGACAAACGTGTAGTTATTTTTTTAGAAGCAATTATTGCTTTAAACTAAAATCAAAGGTATGATGAAAAAAAAAAAGGCTTCGGAGATCTTCAGAAAGATCTGTGGAAAATAACTGTGTATCTTAAAATACTGTGTAAAATAACAATATGAATTAGCCAGAAAAAAGTTAGAAAACCTGACATCAGCTAGTCCACCTTCTTAGTCTAGTAGCTAGCGCCCACGCTCTACAGTATATCATTGAAATTGACCGAATTACCAAGTTTTGTATTCTACCTTAAACTGTAGGTTTAAGTTTAATATAGTCTCGGTGCTGGAAGGAGACGTTAAACTTGAACAAACAACTGACATTAGCTAAAAGGATTCAGGCTTAAATGTCTACGTCAGAACTTTTTAAACTTGTGTGTCGCGTGGTATTATCAAGAATGTGGCGATTATTATTTTTTTATATATTTAAATTAAGAATATCAAACGAATGAAGAACCTACGATAAAGTAATATTAAATTTCTTTCCTTTCGTTCAATGCATTAAGTGCGTGATTGAGATTTTGATTTTTATAATTTTGTGCCAGTAACGCTTAAGATAGCGTAATCTAGATGTGACTCTTCATAATGCTGTATGAACGCGAAATTAAAACTCTATAATGGGGAATATCTGAAAATGGGTTTCACGTGTTGTAGCGATGAATGATGTCCTATACTGAACTGTATGTGTGATACGTAGAGGGGAGGGGGGGAGTCAATGAGTGTCGTGTAAAATTGAGTGTACTATAACACTGATGTCGCCATAAGAGAAAAGCTGGAAAGCATGGGGTCTACTACTACGTCCAGCCACTGCGCACAGTTTAACGAACATTAATGCCTCTGGTTCCGAATACTGGAATTTTACAGATTCAGTGTTTTATAAAGGGACTGAAAATAACACAGAGAGAGGTAAAGCTAAAAGTTCTCCCAGTTTAACTTTCAAAAATATTCATAAATAAATTATGGAAAATTCAATGATGATGTTAAAAGGAATTAAAACCAGGGGAAACGAGAATACTCATAAACTCTCTCATTTCCTGTTACATTAACAACGATTCAATGTTCACGAGGTACTAATCCGGAACTTGAATAACAGTTGGATGCTGCGAATTAAGCTGTTATTAATATCATTATTTCGTTGAGAGAAAGAGACAGAGTAATGAGTTGTATTACTTTGAATAATGTTTCAGATATACATACACTCACACACACCATCATATATAAGTTTATATCCACACACATACAGTGTTTCTTTTCTGGTGGTATCCAACGCTAGAGTACCGGCACTTTTTTGAAGTTTACAAAAAAAAATATATCTCTAGCTTCTTTTGGTCACAAAATTGCAAAAGAAGCTGTTGGAAAGCGTATGCTTGAAATGAATTATACTAATTTGCCTCCATTTGTAAAGATTTTAGATTCCAAATATTGACAGAGGCCGCGTAAGTTTAGTGCTAGAGCGTTCACTTCTGGTGTGTGAGATCTCTGGTTCTATCTCCGCTCGCCCCAAGTGTGTCTTTTGTAGTGGAGAAACACCATGTGCATGAATTTTCTCGGGGTTCTACCGTTTTCTTCCGCTTTCTTAATTCCACCGTTCCATTCATTCGTTTGGTATCCGATTCTATCGAATACCAAAAGAATGGTGTGATCACCTGGAATCTAACACATGGCTACGAATTCGGAAAGCAATCAGCCATTTAGCTGGGACAAGTGATGTAAAATTAAACCAACATAATCCATTTTCCCTTCTTCTTCTTTTTCTTCTTCTTCTTCTTCTTCTTCTTCTTATTATTATTATTATTATTATTATACAATCCAATTACAATGTATCCAGTTCAAAATTGGAATTTCACTACTTCAGTATTAAGTTTCTTAATTCATTATAGATGCATCAGTTAAGCCACAAACAATTTGAATCTACAATACAGCGTCAATTTTACCACAATTTTATTAGGACTTACTATCAACATCAATCACGGTTATTTAATCAAACTGAATTTCAGAAAGTTAAGCAACCTTATATTAATTTCAACGTTACCTCGCGCCCGCACACACACAGACAGAGAGAGGGGTTAGTAATGACGTTGGTTGACAAGCTTGAAAGAGATTTTATGTCAAGAAACTAGATATCTTCGACTCATCATGTGAATTATTTGGTCTAGGTGAATGGAAATGAGTAATTAAACACAAACAAACTTTGGTAATGAACTGTGAGGTACGAAGAAAGCAAAGTTTTAAAAAGTAAGATTGTCCCTATCTTTGGCTAAAAGCTGGAATTACATTTCAACAACCGGAGGACACCTTTGAGAGTCACGAATTTCCATTACTAATAATTGCTATAGAGCTGAGAATTATACTCAATTTGTATACCTTGAGTACGGCTGGTACGAGAGGAGGGGGAGGTACCGTGCTAAATTTCCAGTCCAAGGGTGAAAATTAACGTCTCTAGCACAGCATCAGCTACTCTTCAGGGATAGAGAGAGAGAGAGGGAGAAAGAGGGAACGCGTGTCTAGTGTGGCTGTGGCTGTTGCCATGACGGTCCTACTCCTGAACATCATTCCTGAACTTGCAGCAGCCGGGAAGGATTATATTACAGCCACGGGAAATTCTAGGGTAAAATGTAGAGAGCACCATGGAAAAGGTAAAATTATGGAGGAAGAGAAGGGAACGGAAATGGGAGAATTTTCAGGACAAATGGATTATAACTGGGAAAAAGACACACCCCACTATCGCAGCTGTCAGCCTCTTCTCATTTGCATATTCTATTTTATTTAAATGTTAAAAAAAAAAAGTTTCAAAAGTAGAAAGAATACTTGATTTACTAATGAACAAGATTATTTTGTCCAATTCTTCTTCTATTGTGTCGTCGCGATATTTTCTTATCACCAGAACGCGTGCGTTTATGAGTTCTTGCAAGTGGCTTATTTTGAAAGAAAAATGCTGATTGAGATAGGGGGATAGGTAAGTTTAACTGCTTGTCTTTGAGTTTCGACCATGAAGTTTGTCCTTCTCACTTGCGAGCTATTTTCTGCTTTTGTGATGAACTAATTTGGTAATTACTGTGTTTTCGAAGTAGCTAAATGAATGAAAGTGATAAGGTAGCGATTAATCAGTATCGAACACTCAACGCCAATTGATTTTAAGATGATTAGAAAAATTAATTATAGTGAATGTTAAACTAGGTGGTATTACTGACCTCACGAAGTCTAAACGTGAAAGAAAAGCAACGATAAGACTGATGGAAACATATAGGAAGAAGAGAAGATCTTTGAGTACACAGTTAAGAAAACGTTTCTCAATGTTGTATTCAGTCGGGCAGAAACATAAACATTATACGCAAATCAGTGGCGGATCTAGAAGGTAAACACTGGGGGGCCAGCCAGTAACCAGACTATGATAGGTAGGCTACATGTAAACTCTCAAAAATGTATAAATAATAGCTTAAATTATTTTGTTACTGAAAAAACTGGGGAGCCTAGGCCCCCCGGCCCTGGCCTAGATCCGCCACTGACGCAAATGCGAGTGAAGAAAAACATTGCAGGCTTTAGAAATGTAGATATGAAGAATAATGAAGAAAATTGCTGGGCTGAACCGAAAACTAATGAAGTATTAGGGATGGTAAGGGTGAAAGGAACGGAATGGTGTCCCGTAAGAACGCAACTTTTGAAACGCACGCCATTTCTGTTCTAGTAAGTTAGCAACACTGAACGTTACACAATTTTCATCGCATTATCGTCATGAACCAGAACTTTAAGCGGGAGTGGGAGTGGATGCATCAGCTTCTTAACATGACTACTAAAATAAGTTTCATTGCACGTATATCTCAGGTTTATTACTATAATAAATTATATCGTCATCTGTTTTCTGTACGGCTAGGAATGGAGCGCTGTGTAGTGAAGGTGTACAAGGAGTGGGAAGAAAATGGGTAACGGGATGGACGGAATGGGGCAAGGGATGGAACTGCAGGGGCGTATGGTAGTTCAAAACGTAGGTTGGGCGTCGCGTTAAAAGCTCGTGACAGCCAAACGAACCATCAGTGTCCGAGACCCGGGAATTACGTGACCAATACAATGATGGATGAACAACACCCTCATCCCACGCAACTACCTATACGGCGTACACTGGCACGCATGAAGTTCCACAGCAGACGATCCACTCGTTACCGCCGATTTTGTATCGCTTGGGCACAGGAACACTCTAATTAGACCGTAGATGATTGGAAAAGGGTATATTTGGTATGATAAATCACGGTTTGTGCTACTTCTCTCGGATGGGCATAAGCATGTGTGACGCCAACAGCACGAAAAGCTATGGACTCCTCGTGCATGGTGCGTACTATACAGGCAGGTGGGGGTGGCTGTATGGATTAGGGATGCTTCTGTTGGCATGAACTGGAACCGTTGTTGGCGTGCATGGACAAAAGTGAGACATTCATTATGTACCTGCAGGTATTGGAATGGTATTGGTAATGGAACGCTGGTATTCTGCGTGCCCCGGAAGGAAACGCGTGAGTGAATGTGGGCTCGACACATCCCCGGCACAAACCGGAATGGAACTCCGGATGCGTCGGGCCGGAGTGAATTTTGAGTTTCGGTGGCGGGACGTCGTGTTCTTCAATAAACAAATATATAAGATATCATGGGACTATATAACGATACGAATCAATACGAAAGATAACGTGACCCTCCGTGACCAAGCTGCGTAGGCGTCATTTCCGTTTCCGGTGCGACGGCGGTGGGACACCACTGACCAGGGCCCACACTAAGTGCTCTGAGTGGGTCCTGGGCCCCAAGCCGTTGCTTGAGGGATCGAGGACGTACAAAACAACCGAGGAACATAAATTAGAAACAAAATCATCAAACATAAGATAAACAAGGCATTAGAGAAGAATACACGACAGGGGAATGTAGTGAGTGAAATGAGTGTAGTGAAATAGTGTTAAGTTGTGTTTCTCACACAGGAGTGAGATAGTGTGCTAGTGTCCAAACTACAAAAATTCAGTGTGGATAGGGCAAAATAGTGCTAAGCGATGCTGTGATTAGTGTTATAATTGGAGAATGTGGTAAATTCTCGCAGAGGAGAGAGTCAAATTACACATACAGGTGAAACCAAAACAAATCATACAGGGAAAATCCTGAACAAAACGGAAAAAAAGAAGAGGAAATAGTACGGGAAAGGCTAAGTATAGATCACAAGCAATGAAAATGATAGGACTGACGTCAAGTTCAACTCGAGTCAGAATCAAAGTAGATTAGCTAGATTATATAAAGGAAGATTGCTCATTATTAGATAATAATTAGTAGTTTGGATCCTGTTTTTTTTCTGTTTTTTTTTTTTTAATTTTATTGTTTGTTCTGTTTTGTTTGTTTTCTTGTTCAACGTTGTGATTTGTTAAATCCAACCTTGTCCTCGTCCTTGTCCTTGTCCCCGTTCCTCAAATAAATATGAATGATGAAATAAAGGTTGCAGAATGATATTGCAATGATGATAGCCCGTTTCGGTTCAAATCTTCAGGTGCCGAAACCGAAGAGGCGCGTCTGAGCAATGAAAAAAAAATGTACCTGCAGGTGTTACAGAATCACGTACACCCTACAATGCAACGTTTCTACCCACACAAAGACGCTATTTTCCAGGACGACAATTCATGATGCCACCAAGCCAGAATTGCACTTGCTTGGCTTAAGGAACATTTCACGGAGCTGTAGGATATGAATTGGTTCCCTAACTCACCGGATCTTAATCCAATAGAACACTTATGGGATGTTGTGGAACGAACTCTTCGCGCCATGATTCCTGTACCGACATCTGTGGGCTCATTGTAGGATGCCATCAAGAATACACATGATGTCAGATCCCCATGGAAACATATCAGCAACTACTAAAATCCATGTCATGCCGTGTCCGTGGTTCCAATTCAATGAAAACTCAGTGTAAGCCAGATTGTATTTCCAAAACACTGTTACAAGAACTTCTAATTGTTTTCAAGACCATTCGTATTGCTTTAAGTTTGGATGATGTCCAACAATTATGACTTCATAAGCTGAGAACCATAATTTCTGCTTTATATATATAAAAGATTCAGAGTCGGTTATTACTTTATTTAATGACATTTTATATACCTAGCCTACTTTCTATAATTTTGATATTCATCATTGTTTCTAACTTATTCAGTAAAATTCAGCTTAACGGAAAATATTTTCGTATCGTATTACTGTTCAAAAAATAAAAAATAAAAGCGTTTATCAATTTGTAAACAGAAAATACTTCTGTTAGTATTATTATTATTATTTACCAGAATTACGATAATGTGTTTATATACAGCAGAATACTATTCATCTTCTTGGAACAGTGTTCTCTCTCTTTTTTTTTTTTTTTAAAAAAAAAAGATACTCTTTATAAAAAATGAAAAAGAAAAGGAGGAAAAAAGAAACCTAAGTCTTATCTCGGGAGATGCCCACCAGCCTTTTCTCGAGGGAAGAAAGAAGAGATCTGATCTGATTGAATCTACGCTTTCCATTAGATACAATACCTAGTTTTCTACTCCGACCTCAAATCTCGGTTTGCTTTCCTGCGGCACTGAAGGGACAAAGACATCACCTAATATACGACTCGTACAGGTCAAAATGGATTGAATGAAAACCCAAAAGCTAAAGAAAATAATGGTGATTCTGTATGAAATAAAACGACAACAAGGGAAAAAAAACAGACTTTAACAAGAAAAGTACAATTCATTTAGATTTAATCAACATAGAAATTTAATCAATGCAATCTTGTCATTAATGTAATTGTGTAATCACTTGCATTATTTTTTTTTCCTGTAAGCAGCTTTTCACTCAGTATATTGTATCAAAGAATTAATTAACTCTGAAGTAATGGAGTCAGTAACATTAGAAAGCACAACTTACATTAATTCAATGCTTAACATTCATTATCTATTGTTTTAAAACTTAAGTAAATTATATCTAAAGTATTAAATATTTGGAAGTATAATTCTAACAAAAATGCATTAATACAGGATACCACAGAACAATTATAGCCAATTTATAATAAAGAAAAAAATAAGAAAAAATAAGAACCATACTTGAGGGCCAGACAAATTTAAAATAAATAGATAAATAAAAATAATCTTACAACGTTGGCAATTTACGAACATATGTATTATGATTACTCAAATAATAAAACAAAAGTGTATATTGCACAAAGAATTACTTACACTGTTTTTAATATGAAGAATGAGACTTATCGCGTTTGTTTGTTTTTTCTCCAAGAGGTTGAAAGAGGAATCATACATTTCTAAAATTTTATTTGCGGGCGTATGAAACATACTCGCGGGCCTGATCCGGCCCCACGGTCTAGTGATGGGTAAATTCCCGGGAATATATTTTTCGGGAATATTCCCTGGGAATATTCCCGGGAAGATTCCCAAAATGGGAATTTATCCGGGAATTTATGTTCAATCATAAAGAAAATTGCATTCTATTACTATATTATGATTTCAAAGTTGAATTAATTTTTATATCAAATCATATGATTACTGTTGTCCACAGAGCATTTTTTTAATGTATATTTTGAACGGTACTATTTTACTTTATTAACACTTTATTATATTTAGAGAGTACGCATAAATGTATATTTATTTACAATATGTTCTATCAATTAAATGTGTGAAAAAATTATATAGTAAATTATATAGTAACAGTTTAAATTTATATGTAAGTGGATTTACTCTACTTGACTCTATTAATGATATTATAAACACATTAAATCTTTAAATGTTATAAACCAAATAGGTTGGGTAAATGCTAGAAGATTCATGTCTCACCAATTTATCAACATTTGCGCATACATATTTATGTTCACAAAATTTGCAAGATACTTACTTATCTTTATATTTTAGCACGTAACATTGCCATACACGACATTTTATTCCACCTATTTCTCGAAATTCCATACGTTAATTCACATGTAAAAGAAGTCCGAGTAGGCCTACCTCTTTAAAAATTCGAGTCAGAGAGAGGAGACAGACAGACGTCTATTACTAATTGTGGTTCAGGGTTTATTAATACTACTTCATCTCTATTTCTACATAATTCTAAATTACTTTACAAAATGGTTCCTTTTCGTCATTTGTAAATTAGTACTTTGCTAATTTTGGCTGTTCTGTAGCATTGGGGGCCAGCTTTTGCACCTACTTTTTGCGATATTCTATTCCGATGCGGTTGTTTTATGGTTTCATACGTTAAGTTACGTTACCGACATTAAATTCAGACAGCGTTGCAGAGCAAGCGTTAGCGAATGAAGGCGGGTGAGAGCCCCCCATGGCACGTTGTTTTCTATCTTCGTTACAAACGATTCACTTTCTTTTCACACATAAATTACTTCCACTTACCTTTCCGTTTTGTATAAATCCCCTACTGCCCTAAAAAAATGTGTTCCATACTTTCTTGACTACTTGAACATCACTATCAACTCATTTCTTACGTAAATCATCCTATTTTTTGCTAGTTTTGGCCCCCCAATTCTAAACAATTACCTTACTTTTTAGTGCAAATGGAAATGGAACTTAAAAAGTCATATTATTAGTTATATAAAGCACCGTCATATAATTTTAATTTTTTTAACCTCAAAATTATTTAAAACCTAGAAGTAAATCATAATATATTAAAATAAAGTCACTAGTCATATGGTTCTTATAATTTGGAAGATAAAATAAAGAAATAGAAATAAATTCCTTCCCGGGAATTTATAGGCCAGGGAAAATACCCGGGAATATTCCCATTTTTAAATTCCTTCCCACCGGGAATATTCCCACTGCCCATCACTACCACGGTCTCATTCGTGCATCACTAGCACAGATGAACCTCATATTATACTGGTTGTCAAAAGGAATGTAATGGGACATATACAAGAGCGTATGCCGTATATCCACCTGTATACTTTTATAATCCAGCCTATACTAACATTACATGTATATGGAGTTAGTTATATGCTATATTTTTGAAAACGGTTGAGCGTTTTCGAAATCATCCACACTGGACGCTGCTCAAATCCTGTTGAACCAGAACTTTAAGCGGGAGCGGGAGTGAATGCATCTAGTATGAATTAACAGCTTCAATTTAACATGAGACTAAAATACGTTTCACTGCACGTATATCTCAGGTCTATTACTATAATAAATTATATCTTTAATATTCCCATGAAGCTTCCATCGGTACAGCTACATTAACCACTGAACTATTATTATTATTATTATTATTATTATTATTATTATTATTATTATTATTATTATTATTATTTTAATCATAGACCCAAGATATACTATAATGAAAAGTGTTTAAGGCCTATTAAGCTTAAGCAAGGCCACATCTTCAAGATTCACTATTCAGAATTTCTATTTCTGTATCAATTTGACAGCTAGGCAGTGGCGGACCTACGGGGGTGGTCCACTGGGTCTAAATTCCTTTACTTTCTAACTCGACAAACATTTCTTAAGAAAACTGGTTGCTCTAGAAAAGAAATGGTTGATATACCTTTAAAATTTGATCTTACACTACATCTGTACTCTTTTTTTCTTATAAAAACAATTAGTTTTATTATTTTAGCTGGAAATATACGTAGATAGCAGTAAATATAGTGATTACTAGTGGTGGACCCCTTCCTCCCCAAACTTTGGACACCACCCAACACAGATTTCTGAGTGCGCGCCTGCAGCTGGGACACTCCTTGTTAGGGATCGCAAAGAAATATATCCAACATCAGTAAAGAGGAGAGTGTTCCCTGCACCCCGCTTTGAAGTCTCCTAGTTTGCATCTCAGCTCCCAGCCGTACGAATTACTTAAAAATGCGTTGACGGTTAACACTGAAGTCAATGACGTTATAAGGAGCGTGCACGCATATTGCAATCTGAACTATCTACAAAAAAAATATATCTAATGTATGTCCAACAGTAAAATAATGGGGAGATAACGAGTGGAAAGCGGGCAAGAGTACAATAGGGCAGAAGCAATCGTTCCGATGGGTGAAGAATAGATAATCAAAGAAGGACGTCTGGCAGTGAATTTTCAAAATGAAAAGAAGGAGCGGAAAAAGTTTCAGCAGCTTATCGGCTGGAAGACTCACCCTATTAATCTACACTCTTGATCTTCAACCAACGACAAAGTGTGGAGAGGAAAATTTAAAAACGGGGGCCAAAAATCCCTCTTACTCTCATTTCCTTTAGAACTAAAGGAAAAATGGAAAGAAAAGAGAAGAAAGTAATGAAATTGAACTGAAAAAAAGGGATGAAAAGCGAAGTAAGATAAAGCGAATGTGGGATTTAGATGAGAAGAGAATGTTTCAAACTAAAGGCTCTGATTTTTCATGCCTGACGTCTCATATTTCATTCATAGTCTTCCCCTTACAAGAAAATTTTTCTTGCCATTATTTCCTCTTTTTTTTTCATTTCTCCGTTAGAAAAAGAATAACTTTTCTTCGTTTTCCATACTTTAGAAAAGCATTTCATTTCTCTTCTTCGAGGTAGATGAAAAGGGAATGATGAGCCGAACGGTGCACGAGAGAATCTCATTGTTAAAAGGTAGGAATGTTGTCGGAATGTGTTTTTAAAAATGAGATTGAAGGACGGCAATGCGGATATGATAACCAAGATTATTTTTCGTGTTATTTTCTTCTTTCCTTAACGACAGAAATCTTTTCTTACACAAAGAAACGAAAACTAAACTAGCGCTCAGTAGCTAGTTTTAATATCAGGAGTCTTTATTAAACAAGAATTCCTCTGAGTTCTCTCCCTTTGACGCGTAAGAACTGGGTTCCATTTCCGGTAAGAGGTTCTGTGGTTCGGATACCACGTTAAACTGTAGGTCCATGTTTCATATAGCCATATAGCTTTAGTGTTGAACTAGACGCTAAACACTAAATCAACCAACCAACCTATCTTGCATTTCGTGTTCAGTAGTGTAAAAGAAACTGAATTTTCCATACATTAACCATGTGTTTTACACTGTACCAATCTGAAAGGCTAATTTCCAATTAACGGTTTCCATATACACTGTTACTAATATCTATCGTCTCTTTCTTTCTTAATATTGAGGACGACAGTACTATACGACAAAATATGTTATTAATAACTTTATAACAAAATTTGAATTACCTAGGTATATTTATTGGTATTTTTAATTGTCAGTAATATTTTTATATAATATATTACATACAATAGAGTAATATTCAATGTGTCCCAGAAGAAGTGGGAAGCAAGATAGGAATCTTTTAGGCCAGTATATGAAATGTATTCTTAAAATATATAGGGCAAAGTTGATAATTTATCCGCTACATGGCTCTGAAAATGTTGGACTATGGTTAATATGAGAGAACAAGAAAAACACAGGAAGAGCATTGGTTTCATTTAATGGAAAATATCAGAGTATTATTACAACAGATGTTCAAAATGTTGACCGTTCGCCTGAGGACAGGCATATACGGTGCTGCATGGAGTCTCGCACAAGGACAAAAATACTGGGCATGTGTTGGATATGTGAAAACGTGGCTTGGATCTGTTCATGTAAGGGTAGGTCAGAGATCGCTATTAGTATCACGTCGCATGCACTACCCAATGGGGATTATTGTCCTGGTACATTCTACATTGGCAAGCCAATATCCCGTTCATAATTGGATGTGTCATAGCGATCTAGTGGGCAAATTATCAACTTTTCACCTATACTTCTCAGGAAAATATTTCATCTATTGGCTTCAAGGAGTCACCCCCTGACCTATTTTCCACTTATACTGGGACACCCTGTATATCTATAATATATTCTCTAATAGGCCTATACAGTCCTGTACTGCAATATTTGCATTGCCACTATAGACGTTTTGACAGTAATCATAATTTAAAAAATGACAAACGTCTCAATCTGGGTGTCGCGCTAATCCTAATAATAAAGTCACACTAAAATACTTGTTTGCACTTATAGGTTTCAAAGTGCAATCAGTGTCACTAATATGCGCTATTTTCTTTTCTTTCTTAATAATCAAGAGAACAGAACTATATGACAAAATCTGTCGTAGTTGTGCAGATGTACATACCTATTTGCGCAGTTGTTTGCCTGTATTATGAAGTCTTTCAATAACTGCACAAATGTGGTATTGAGTTTGGGGCGGTTACTGGGCAAACTTAATAATAATAATAATAATAATAATAAAATCAGATGAACAACTTCATAGCAAATGGAAATCAAACGAACTCCACGGAATTTTTAAGAATCATTTAGAGGACTATAACACAGATAAATAACAATCAACTGCCTGGCTCAAAAACACTGGACACATTTCTGAAACAGTAGAATTTATGATGTCCATACAGGATCAAGTGATACCAACCCAAAACTACTGTAAATAGATATTGAAGCAAGAAATACTGGATGAAAAGTGCAGAAACAATGGCTGCCACAGACTATCTAAAAGGACACAACAATGTGGTAAACAGCATTCACCCGTTTTTGGCACATAACACGGAACTAATCACCGATACCAAACAATACTACAAACACCAGTCAAGTCCAGTGCTTGAAAATGACAAATACAAACTCTACTGGGATCGAGAAATCAGAGCAGATGTAACGGTACCTACAAACAGACCCGACATCACTATAATCAATAAAATGGACCAAGAAGTAACCCTCATAGATGTAGCACTACCATTTACTCATAACATAGGCCTACGTACAACATTCAGTACGAAAATAAGCAAATATGAACACCTGGCTGACGAAATCAATAAGTTATGAAAATGTCAGAAAGTTACAGTAAGACCAATCATTATCTCAACTACAGCAATGACACAACTTGAGTAGATAAACGCAAAACTTACAAATCTACAAAAAATCAGTAATACTAGAAACCTGTCATATGGTCAGAAAGTTCTTTGGAGAAGAACTCTTCAAATAAACTGCACTTGCCAGAGACGGCCGTCAGATTACTAACCTGAAACTGGTTTAAACCGAGATACAGCAATAATAATAATAATAATAATAATAATAATAATAATAATAATAATAATAATAATAATAATAATAATAATAATAATAATAATAATAATAAAGTAAAGAATAAAGAACTTCATTAAGCATGATTTTAACTTCGCAGTAATGACATTCACAATTCGCTCTTAGAATGGGCCTAAAGTTTAATCAGAAATCTATTTCCGAAGTCAACTGAGAAGCTAGGCAAATTCAGTAATGTTACTGTAAAGTGATGCCTTTAGCTTCATGGCTTGGCTGGCAGAAAGTACCTTGTGTCCTCTCTTCTTCCCAAAGTCGCTGCTTTTGCTATTGGTCAGTGAAGAATGATTGACACCACTGTCTACCTAGAAGCGTAAGAAACTTGAGCAGAAGTGCATTATATAAGACAAATAACATATCTTCTTTCAAAATCCATGAATGAAAAAAGAAAAAAAATCGGTATTTCCCGACAAGCGTGAGAGATTTCCCATACAACCTGTAGAACGAGAAGGTATTTTCATTGCACAAAACAAGTTACGAAAAATTATTACCTCCTGTTACAATAATCAAGTTATACGTCATTTCCCATATTTATTTCAAGATGAAGGTTATACAATTTTTCAACCTTGAATTCGTTCAAAGTTGACCTTGGCAACAATATATTATTCCGAGTAAAGTTATAATTGTTTGTTTTACGTTCAATCAACACCGAGCGTGAATTTAAGCTCGTTTAGGAACTTAGCTTACTCAATCTAAGCATCCAGAAATTTTCCTTGGTATGGGTCCAAGGTTTGGAATTGGGGTCCAAATATAAAAACACTGTTTATATATTATCGAACGGGTGTTATTCTACAGCAGGAAAAAAAAAAACGATAAATAATTTTTAAGTACTGAAATCCATATTCTCACAAAAAATGATAGAATTAGATTGTTTTTATCTGAAAAGAAATATTATAGATGATGAATAAGGCCAAATCTTAGTTTGTATCAAGTATTTCTCTGCTAAACAAATATAGTTTTATTAAAGTGTACAAATGTATATCGAGTTACGAACATCACTCGTTGTAGCTTTGGAACTTCATGTATAAAGTAAAAAACGAATTCTGACCAAAGCATATACTATTTAATAAATAATATCGAAACTGTAACGACTTTATTTATTAAGTAGTATATGCTTTGGTTAGAATTAGTTTTTTACTTTATACGAGTTCCGAAGTTTTGGGGGAGGATCCGGATTTGGTGGTCCCTCCCTGAGTACGCCCTTGATCGTACATTATTCGTGTGTACTTAGAGGCTTATGTGACTCACTCAGTGTTGGGCAAATTTCAATTGAATTAACAATTAACAATTAATCTGTAAATTTAATTGTTAATTGCAATTAACAATTGAAATAAGTAATGGTTAATTGTTAATTGCAGTTGGCCATTGAAAAAGGAGAATCAATTGCAATTGATCAATTGATTGAAAGTAATTGCAGTGGAAAGTAATTGCAATTGAATTCTGTAATTCAATTGCAATTGAAATTAATTGGCAATTGATTCAATTGCAATTGATTTCCACAGCAATTACTTTCAATTGATTGATCAATTGCAATTGATTTTCACAATTAATTTTCAACACTATAGTTCAGAGAGGGCGTGGGGCAATGAAAACTTTAGCCACGACCAATTGACTCACCACCCGTCGTGACCCACGACCCACCGTGACCCACTCTGACCCACCACTCATCATAAACCACTCTTACCCACTGTGACCCACAGACCCACCAAAACCCATTGTCATCAACTCTGACCCATGATTCACGCCCTATTCTCTACTGACTAAAGAGTCTAAACTTGTAATAAAACAAGCCTATAAAATTTTCACTCATCGGAGTTTGAATTTCTACGATCAATCGTTCAAGCACCGCACTAATACAATAACGGCGGATCTGACATTTCTAATATAAATAAAATCGAGTTTGTTCGTGTGTCTGTCTATCTATCTTTGTGCAGCCTGTGGAAGAGACGAGTGGACCGAAACTTTTCAAAATTTGGTCACGGGTAGCTTGGTCTAGGCCCCAGACCAAGACGAATAGTTTTTTTTTTTTTTTTAATTCCTTTTTAGGTGGTCCCCAGGGGACGTTTACCGGGACCGGCCTGGAGACCAGAAAAGTCGACCGAGAGTTACCAAATTTTGGTCAAAGATATCTTGGTCCAGGTCCCACACCAAGGCAAAGCGTTTTCAACAAAATTCGAACCAGGGGGTCTCAGGGGGGCGTTTACAGTGACATGTAAAAGTAGAACGATATCAGTGTCGATTTCATAGTTTTCGCGGTCGCTGAGATCAATGGTGAACCTCCGATCGCATTAACTTCCAAATTCACCGTATTCGGCTGTGGGCTGTGGGTCAACGGGAAGGGGATACCGAAACGTAAAAGTAATCCAAAATGACCGATATTAGTGTCAAATCCATGGTTTTCGCGGTTGCTCATATCAATGGCGACACTACCATTAGCGATGACTTTCAAATTCATCCACCGTTGTGGGGGGCGCGGTGGCTCAGTGGTAGAGCGTTCACCTCTGGTGCTTGGGGTCCCGGGTTCGATCCCAGCCCCCGCCAAGTGAACTTTGTGGTGGACAAACACCGTGCTCGTGGGTTTTCTCGGGGTTCTCCCGTTTCCTCCCACTTTCTTCATTCCACCATTTCACTCATCTCTCATCATCACCGTCTCCTTTAGCCTAACCGGCATAACCGTGGGACGTAAAACTTAAAGATTTCATTTCATTTTCATCCACCGTTGTATGCGGGCCTTGGGTCAGCAGAGGGGGGAATTCCGAGACATGTAAAAATAATCGAAAATGACCGATATTAATGTCAAATCCATAGTTTTCGGGATAGCTGAGCTCAATGGTGAAACTCAAGACCGCGTTTACTTTCATATTTAGCCCCCATCAGCTAAGAAAGGGGGCATTATAAAAGGGATCACGAGACGTAAAAATAATCCTCAATGGCCGATGTCAAATCCGTAGTTTTCGCGGTGGCTGAGATCAATGATGATACTTTCATTAGCGATGATTTTCAAATTTAGCCACCATTGTATGCGGGCGGGGAGTCACCGGGGGTGGGAAATTGCGAGACATGTAAAAATGATGGAAAGTGACCGATATTAGTGTCAAATCCATAGTTTTCGCTGTCGCTGAGATGAATGGTGATACTTTCACAGGCGTTGACTTCCAAATACAGCCCCCATCGGCTGTGGGCCAGAGGCATTGTTTTTTTTTTTTTTTTTTTTTTCAAAATTGGAACCAGAGGATTATAGGGACTTTTACCGGCATATGTAAAAAGTAGTAGAAAATGGCAGATGTTAGTATCACATTCATAGTTTTCGCGGTATTGGTTGGGGGTTGGTGGGGGCCAGAGGAGATTTTTTCACAATATGAACCAAGGGGGTCTGAGGGGTGGTTCACCGGGACATGTCGAAGTAGTAGAATTTGTTTCGAATCCATATTTATGGGAGTTACTCAGACGTATAGTGACACCCCCGATAGTGTATACGTTCAAATTCAGCCCCCATCAGCCTTCCCAATGAAAACACATGTACGGAAACGGTTGTTGGATATATATTCACACAAAATATATCCAATTTTAGAAATGTTTTTTGATTGTTCTCCCGTTGTTCAGTTCGTTTACATTGATATTTTATCTGATCCATGCGAAGAACGGGCATAACAGCTAGTACGAAATGGTAAAGTATTTGTTATGGAACAAATTACAATGAATTCAATTATATAGATAATAATTATAATTAATAATTATTTCCTTGTTGAATTATAGATACTTTTCAGTGGAAAACTGAATAAAATTTAAAAGTCCAAAATCAACGTAAAGTAGACCAACGTAAAGGAAACAGGTATAAAATTTTCCATATAATTAAGCTTACAAACTTAAATGGAAATTCAGCTTAATTACATGGAAATTTTTTGCGTCGTTTTGTGCGCCTATTTCCTCGTTTTCTGCGTCACCGGAAATGGGTCAATGTTATCCTACAAATATGGCGGAACAATTTAATGCTGTTCCGTCAGGAACGATTTCGAGGTCGTTTCCTTCACATCATCTTGTGCGTGTTTTCTACCGTTTTGTAAGCCTATTTCCACGTTTTGTGAATCAATGATAGTGGGTCAAAATGGGCATTCAAAGTGGGAAGAAAAATGATCCACTCTCCCACCAGTATCGAATTTCAAGGTCGCTTTTTCGCATTGTTTAGTGCATGTTTTTACCGTTTCTGCGCATATTTTCACGTTTTGTAGGCCAACAAAAGTGGGTCAATGCGGGAGACCCGGGTTCGATTCCCGGCGGGAGCTCATGTGGTTCGGATTCCACGTTAATCAGTAGGTCCACGTCTCATATAGCCTCGCTGCTGAACGGGACGTAAAACTCAAAATCAATCAATCAATCAAAAGTGGGTCAAAGACGACCTACCAATATGGCAGAAAAAGACATATCCATTCCACTTTAAAGGTCCATTTTGACCCTCTCCCACTGATGCACAAAGCGACACAAATCATGCATTAAAAATGTGAAGAAAACGACCTCGACATTCGATGGTGACGGAACAGCATTATGTTATTCCGCTATACTTGTAGGCCCTTTTGACCCATTTTTGTTGTCTCACTAAAGTGGAAATATGAGCACAAAACAGTACAAAGTAGGCACTATACGATGCGAAAGAAACGACCTCCAAATTCGATAGTGGCGGAACAATGGCTCTATTTCCTCACACATTGATGGACCATTTTGACGCATTTCTGGTGATGCTCAAAACGTGGAAGTAGGCGAACAGAACGGTACAAAATACACACTAAACGGTGCGAAAGAACCAATCCCGAAATTCGATAGTGGCGGAACAGTGAGCCATTTAACTCCCACTTTAAAGCCCCGTTTAACTCACCTCGGGTGATGCACAAGACGAGAAATAGGCGCAGAAAACTTAAAAAAAAAGGGCACTAAACGATGCGAAAGAAACCACCTAGAAATTCGATAGTGTCGGAACAATGGGTCATTTTGGTCACACTTTGGAGGCCCATTTTGACACACTTCTGGTGACTGGCAAAACGTGAAAATAAGGGCACGAAACGGCACGAAACATTCACTAGTCGATGCGAAAGGAAGGACCACGAAATTTGGTAGTGGCGGAGCACTGGGTCATTTTCGTCCCACATTCGAGGCCCATTTTGACCGTCTTCCAGTGACGCCAAAACGTCGAAATACGCGCACAAAAGGGTACGCAATGTGAAATTAACGACCTCGAAATTCGATAGTGGCGGAACAGTGGGTCATTTTCGTCCCATCTTGGAAGCCCATTTTGACCCACTTCTGGTGACTCAAAAAACGTGAAAATGGGGGCACGAAACAGCACGAAAATTCAGTAGTCGATGCAAAAGGAAGGACCTCGAAATTCGGTAGTGGCGGTGCAGTGGGTCATTTTCGTCCCACCTTCGAGGCCATTTTGACCGTCTTCCAGTAATGCACAAAACGTCGAAATAGGCGCACAAAAGGGTACGCGGTGCTAAATTAACGACCTCGAAATTCGATAGTAGCGGAACTCTTGGTCATTTTCGTCCCATCTTGGAAGCCCATTTTGACCCACTTCCGGTGACGCACAAAACGTGAAAATAAGGGCACGAAACGGCACGACACATTCACTAGTCGATGCGAAAGGAAGAACCTCAAAGTTCGGTAGTGGCGGAGCAGTGGGTCAATTTCGTCCCACCTTTGAGGCCATTTTGACCGTCTTCAAGTGACGCACAAAACGTCGAAATAGACGCACAAAAGGGTACGCGATGTGAAATTAACGACCTCGAGATTTAATAGTGGCGGAACTCTTGGTCATTTTCGTCCCACCTTGGGGACTCATTTTAACCCACTTCCCATGACGCACAAAACGGAAGTAGACGCACAAAACGGCACAAAACAATATGAAGGAAACGAACTCGAAATTCATTGGTGGCGGAAGAGCAATAATTTGTTCCGCCATATTTGTAGGCCCATTTTGACCCACTTCCGGTGATGCACAAAATGTGGGAATAGGCGCACAAAGCGACACAAAACACGCACAAAAGATGCAAAACAAAGTACCTCGAAATTCGTTGGTAGTGGAACAAGTTAATGACGCCGTGAGCACCAATATAAGTATATACTGTAGTTCTTACCAGGGGGCGCGGTGGGTCAGTGGTAGAGCGTTCACCTCCGGTGCTTGAGGTCCCTGGTTCGATCCCAGCTCGCGCAGTTTGGACTTTATGGTGGACAAACACCGTGCTCGTGGATTTTCTCGGGGTTCTTCCGTTTCCTCCCACTTTCTTCATTTCATTCATTTCCCACCATCACCGTCTCCTTTAGCCTAACCAACATAAGCGTGGGACGTAAAACAAGATTTCATATCATTTTTTGTAGTTCTTACCATCAAGGCTGAGAACTGCACGGTTCAATTTTTTAGCCAAAGTAGAAGCCCAACCGGAATAGTGATGATGTCAACCGGCCCGGCTCGGTTCAACTGAGCGTACAGCTTGAGCTGGCTTGGTTGGGATTACCCATCGACTGGGCTCAATTGAGCCAATGGCTTGAACCGGCTCAGTAAAGACGAGTTATCGACTCGGCTCAATTGGAGCCAATGGCTCGAACCAGCTCCGTTGAAACGAGTCCATAGCCTGGGTTCGAGTTAGATTAACTAAGCCAATGGCTCGAACCGGCTCGGTTGGGGTAAGCAATCAGCTCGGCTCGGTTGGATGAGCTGTTGGCTCGGCTCACTTCTCGGTTCGGCTCGATAAGTGAATGAGCTGTGACCGAGCCGCTTGAGTCGTTGACAACGCTAAACCCGGGTCGAGCAGTTTTAAACATGTTTGGCTGGAGTCCCATAACTTCTAACAATTTTTGGCTCGAGCCCTAATACTTGCTCCTCCTGAACTCAAACCAAGAACCTCGTGACCGATGTCCTTGCCTCCTGAAGATTTCTTGACTACCGAGATCGACAGTTAACTAATTTTTAGTATTCCGATACAAACCGCCTATATTCCATGTTTATACATGTACACGGTGTTATAATAATAATTAGTTATAGTAGTAGTAGTAGTATCATTGATAATTATATTGTCTATGTAGGATACTTGAAGATAGTAGTACTTGGAACTACACAAAGGATTTAGCTCGAATTGGCTCGACTCGACCTGAAACTCGATCCGAATTCGAGTCGAGTTGGGGGGAAATGTTTCGAGCCGAGATCTCGAGTCGAACTCAAAGATGTCTGCTTCGAGTCAAGTCGAGTTTTAAAGAAAACTCGCTCGAACTCGCTCGTGCTCATTCCTATTGTATGCATGACGGGCATATTGAGTTCTTTCAAGGGGGATAGAACCTTAAACATAATATATTTAAAAAATACTTAGTTTGACGGCTTTCTTCCCAGGGGGGGAATGGATGGTAGGTATCCAGCATTTCTTATAAGTACCTTATTTGAAATATGTAAAACAGTAACAAGTGGACAATACAATATACACACATCTTATCTTCAGTTTTAATTGCTGATTTCAATTGCAATTAACAATTACAATTAACAATTACAAGTTTCAATTGTCAATTGCAATTAACAATTGAATGTTTCAATTGCACCCTTTGCAATTGACAATTAACAATTAAAAGTTTCAATTGCCTGGTGACCAATTAACAATTAACAATTGACGAAAATTTAATTGCTAATTTTATGATTGAATTCAATTGCAATTGAAATTAATTGTCAATTACAAATTGAAATCAATTGCAATTGAAATCAATTGCAATTGATTTTCAGAGCAATTACTTTCAATTGATTGATCAATTGCAATTGATTTCAATTGATTTTGCCCAACACTGGACTCACTTCATTAAACTTTCAACTTCCTATATGTTTTCTCGAGTCATTATATTATTATGTTCATTAACATTACTATGTAGTACAATAACAAACATTAATTGTGAGTATAGGTGACACTGATATTCTCATGTGCAACTCAAATTCTAAAACATGTACAACTGCTTAAAAAAAAAAAGAAAAAATGGTAGTATTCGACTTGAAGAGTTCATTTGACCTGATTTGATTTGATTTTCGGTTTAGTGTCCCTTCCAGTAGCGAAGCTATGTAAGACGTGGACCTACAGCTTAACGTTGGATCCGAACCATATGAGCTCCCGCCGGGAATTGAACCTGTGTCTCACATTGAAGGTGTTCATGAAACAGGCCCCAGGTTGGCATAGTTTGAAATTCCTATCACGCAGTTCAACTGTTTCCAATTAAATTTTTACAACCTTCTTTATCTTCTATTCCAAATAATGAAAGAACTTCGAAAATAGCTGTTTTCTCAAAATAACTCAATGTTTTTTTTTTTTTTTTTTAATATTATATATGTCAAGTATGTTTAAATACTATTGATCTACTGACCTTTTACTAAATTGTTACAGAAAAGAAAAACACCAAGTTTTCATATTTGTTATATGTAAGACCATCATAGCAGTACAAGACTTGAAGTGATGAATATACCGAGATTTGTGTACATAATTGTCAATAGAATAGTTTAACATTTGTGACTTAATTTGGTTGTCTCAGACTACTTTAACTGCAGGAAACTGCGATCAATAATTATGTTCCCAATTTCAATAATAATAATAAAGTTAAAACATGAGATTGGTGTCTTACTCGAAAGGAAATTCTACCACTGAATTTACTGTTGATGTTGATAGAAGTTATAATTATATACACAAGATGGACAGGTATTCCCGACTTTTCATTCGATTGCCAAACTGATTTCCAGTTCTCAATCAGATCAAACGCTTACCAGAATGCGCTACTCTTTTCTATTTTATACTCTACTGAGAATAGCTGCTGACACTGTTAAATGGTAAAGTTCATAAAGGCTTACTATGGATACCTCTAGTGAGCGTATTTCCATTTCTAGAGATACCACATTATCTTCGGTGTTGATCCAGCATCCCGAGACAACTGAGAAGCTAATTGATGAGTAGGCCGCCTTCGGCCTAAAAGTGAGCCTAATTTATGGTTGCGAACCAATCATGGGTCGACAGTAATCCGATATATTAGGCAGGCAATTGCTTGCTCATGAGGCTGCACAGACGATCGGAAAGGATACATTGTCCAATTAGCAAGACCTCTTGTCCCTGACAGCTCTTTGCGAAGGGCGAAGATTCTCGAGGACGAACTGAAATAGCTAGATGCATATTTTATATTTTTGATTACTGGATTTATGACGTCAAAAAGATATTAACAACAACGACAAATAGATAGAAACACGAATTTTGAACAGAAACCTTCCTTCTCGAAGCTTTTGGTATGAGCAACCACACTATACAGAGAAAACAAAACCTAAAGTACGAAAAAAAAAAGAAAGAAAGCTATAATTTATTTTGGCATATTCCTCTTTGACAATCCAACCCTAAATCCTCACAAACTACCACAATTTGCAGTTTTCAGTACTAATCTAGAGTTCTTATTAGAACATGACAAAGAATTACGTATTTGTTATTGATCGTTAATGCTTCAACCTGTGTTAACAATAATAAATAATGATCTGGCAATCCTGGTCCATATAATGTTGACATATCGCTACGATTTATGTGGCAGGTATAAGCGACCACAGAAGGAAGGAATTATTGGATTGAATACTGGGTAACAAAACGAATCAAATCGTTAAGAGCTCTACACGTAATTACATCCGTAATTGAATGGAAGGATATTCTGATCAAATGGTTCCACAGGAGAGTTGAACAAACCGCAGATTTATCTACAACTCTGCACCAATCCTTCTAAATCAATTCATATTGTTTGAATATACATTACTTATTCAAACTGAGGTTCCGTGGTATTTAATATTATCATTTCTTGATCTGAATTAGGTTGGACGTTAAGTAAATATAAATATGTGTCTTTGACTTATATAAATATGTGTCTTTGACTTACGCTACTCTAATATCATAAATCATTATTTAGTCATTTTAATCAGGCGCACCATATTTCGTAACGTAAGTAGGCGCGTAGGGTTATCTGATAGCTCTGTTAGACATTTTTGTATTTCTTAGTTGCTGACATTTTTGATGAGATCTTTTTCACGTGTAATATTTAAAGCATATCCCCTTGAGTAAATGAATAACAAAACTAAAAAAGTTAGTAATTTGTCGCTAAATATCAAAATATAAATATGTCGCATTTTTGAATGTTTTCATTGTTTCGTTTATGCAGAGAAGATAAAAGTAATATACAAAAATATTATTAGTTTGGAAATAAGAAAAAAATGAGGTAATTATTAACTCTTACATGTACAGATGAGTTACCAATTACTAACTCTACATGTACGGATGAGTTATCGAAGTAGGAAAAACCTGACACGTCCTTCTTGTCGACCACTGCGACAAAGTCACATGTTTTTCTTTTGATGTATCTTCTATCATTATAGGGCGGACTTTACACTGGACACTCACGACAAAATTTATAAATAGCTACTTGTAGAAATATTTTTCACTAATGATGCCCTTTGCAAACAGTGACTCAAACTTTTCGTATCTTCTGTTACGTGTACGCATCTGTGACACACAATATATACTTGCTCTGCTGGATTACAAATGACAAAGTTGAAATAATAATAATAATAATAATAATAATAATAATAATAATAATAATAATAATAATAATAATAATAATAATAATAATAATAATAATAAATATTCAGTATTTTCAATTGACAATATTCGTAGATTATTAAACACGTCTCTTCACAAAGAACATTCATTCGACATCAGAAGATTATCTTGAGCTCAGCCAGATTTCGACTCCCACTACACCAGAATATACAAGGACCGGTAATTACATATTTTAATATCAAACTGTCATTGAAATCAAAACTAAAGGAGGTAATATAATTCTGTTGTACGTAATTTATTCGTTATTTACTGCAGATAGAAGCATCACATCTTCTTGTATTATTGTTGATGCATGTACTGTACGTATGTGTGTCTGCACACATCCACATTCTTAGAAAAGTCTATATTCACATTCACAGATACTGGATGGTCTGATTCATGTAATTACAATAAGGATCAATTAAAATGGTTGCGGTTTTATTGTGTTTATTTTATATATGCTAATAGAGGACACCATGTCCACAAACGACATCAAATCCAAGACCACGAAGGCCAAAGCTAATTACGTAGTTACAGGAAAGTACATTGAAGGATAGTAAACATCGACGTTATGTGCTGTACCAGTCTCAGTAGTTCGTATCAAAGCACGGTTTGAATAAAATAACTATTGAACATTGAGGAATTCCATTAGTGTTCCATCCTTTTTTTTTTTTTTTTTCAATTTAGGTCGAGATCAGGTGATTGAATCAGCGAATCTACTTTTTCGTAGATCTAGATTCATGAATCATAGTATTGCATGAGCATCACAGACGAAGGAGGGGGAATACGTTCCTGAGTCGATTTGTTAGATAGCAACACTGATATAAGAGCTGAAATTGAGTTGGTTGTCGAGAAGAAAACGACTAGAACCTCCCAATCTTAATTAATCAGTTCCTGTGGGATGGAAAAGGAATGTGTGATTAGATTAGCTAACAGAAGCTTTTCCTTTAGTCAGTACGAGAAAGCACTCTCTCACCTCACCTCACTTTTCTCGGAGAGCCAGCTACCGCGATACATGGTACTAGACGCTCGTACCTCTTTTCCATTTGCGCCGCTATTCATATTTCACGCAAATAGGCTATCTCATCAGTGCAGAATCCACAAAATATGCAAGGGCAAAAATATACAGTAAAGAAAAAAATATACAGTAAAGAAAAAATATACAATAAAGAAAAAAATAATAAACTACAAAATTATTATACAAGATCGTAAAGAGGATACTAAAATATTTTTTAAAAAATACTAGCTGCCGGTTCCCTCGTTCTTTTTGAACTTCTATTATGTTAAGAGAGTTGGTTCTTTTCTTTTTTTTTTATCGCCTAATTTTCAAAACAACTGAAAATATTAAAATTTAGGATAGCGAAATACAAGGATAGAATTATATGTATTGAGGCTTTCGCAGTGAATTATTACTTGCTACAGTACGGTATGAAACAAAAAGATCAACGTTCCCCGTACAGGCTATTGTTTTTGAGGATGACTTACATAATTTACTTGTTCGTTGTATAACTGATCATGCATTTTTTTTTATTTATTTAGTTAAATGTCTCACGATTATGTACCGAGGCTAAGGGAGACGATGATGATGAGATGGATGATAATAGTAGAATGACGAAAGTGAGGGAAAAAGAGAGTACCCTCAGGAAACCCATGCACATGGTATTTGACATCACAAAGTTCACGTGACGCAAGCTGGGGTCGAATCAGAGACCTTATGCACAACTGAGATCATGCGATTTCTTTGCTCCAACTCCAATATTATATCCGATAACAACAACAACGTTTGGGAGGTGATTCCTAACACCAAGATAAGACAAAAAGTAAGCTGCCAAAAACATGAAAAAAAAATGATCTTTAAATGTCCATAGCTCCAATACTATGGTACTTACCGTGGTCGAGTCAAGACTTCACTAAGGAACTATACGTGTGCTATTCAAAAATACATGTTTCAGATTGCTGCGGTACTCACACAACATTTTTTATCGAGGGAGTCTGGCTACGGTCATATAATTTGAAGTGCTCATCAACTACTCCTATAAAAAATATTGCGGAAGTACCACAAGATTCTCAAACATGTATTTTTGTATAAGGCACATACCAGTTCCTAAGTGAAGTCTTGACCCGACTACGGTAGGTTCCATAGCATTGGAACTATGGACATTTAAACAACTTTTTTAAAAAAATATTTTTGGCAGCCTATGACTCCGAAATCACGGATTTATGCACCCAGGTTGGTATATACTTTTTGTCTTGTCTTGGCGTCAGGAATCACCTCCCAAAAGTTATCGGTGTTGTTTTGAAACACTACACATATATATATTTAGCGGGTATGATTATAGCTTTCAATTAGCAGAAGAATGACGAATCTATTGCCTAACTATGCTGGGGAAAATGTACCCACTACGAAAATCGAACTCCAGACCTCCTGTAATACAAGTGGGCGAACAATTTGTTTGGATATAGTAGACAATATATTATCACATTATTTTTAAAAAAATAAGAAAACAAGGAAAATATTGGAATTTTTATTATTTTCTAACCTCCTAATATATAACTTTTATCAAAAAGTTTTATATATAAACACCCTCGCCTGTCACACTTTATCATAACAGGCTAGAACGACAATAAAAAAACAAAGCCCTAAACTACAAATCTACGTTTCCGAACGTCATATAAGAGTACGTGAACGAGGGTCGTGTGTTCCAACAACGTAGGAAGAAGACAGGAGAGAAATGTAGAGCTAATCTAAAGGAGATCACAAGCTTTCTCCACATGATTTAGTTTCCTGTAGGGCTTTGCTATGTCATATATCTGGCGAAAGTACAAGTGATAGATGAGCGTTCAAACACTCCGCTTCCTTGTTTCGTTGGTTCGTGTTATGCGATGGTTACCACACCCACACGAACCAAAATATCGGAATTTGCTTGCTGCACGTACTAGCTCGGGTCACTTAATTCATACAGTTACCATCTACTTCGTTTTTACATTTCATTACAAGTTTTCGTACGTAAATTATGATGAGAATTTTTAACTCAAGCATTAGTTAATGTAATACTCTTTTTTTTTCGTATACAGAAACAGAACATGCTCTTAAGTAGGTTAATTATTAAAATTGTGACTGAATCTACCTTGTTTACTATTAAGAGGGACCAAGAGATTAAGTGGAGACAGCTAGTATTGATTAATAGCTTCGATTTGGCTAATAGCTTCCTCAACACTATATTATATATATATATACAGGACCGGATCCAGGATTTTCTGAGAGGCGTGCACCAATAACTATCAGTACATTTGAATCAAATTTATTTTTTATTTTTTAATGCCTTTAGGTATCTGTAATGTGTATGTGGAACTGACAAACTATTGTGTTTAGCAAAACCGCTTTCTTTTAAGCCCGAAACGGAAACATGACATGAAATTTTAGGAAAGTATTGCTATTTCCACTGCCAGTTTCTCACTTTAGATAGTGTATATTCAGAACGGAGGGGGATGCACGTGCTCCGGTGCACCCCCCTAAATCCGGCCCTGTATGGTATTAATTTCTTTCTACGCTATAATAATCTACAGTAAGGTATTTGATATAATGAAACATATTAGTAATGTAGGTAAGTTTTTTCAATGTTTGTTTCTATATAATAAACGCAAAGGGCTTAAAAACATTTCGTGAAGCTATGAATTCTGTGTTGATTTTAAAGAGAGATAAGTATTTGAAATTTTAACTTACGATACTAAAAATGTATAAATTCATAAAATTATGATACTAAACATATATAAGCATGGTAAAAGACGTCAAAAGTTTTAAATTTCCTCTATCTCTCTCTCTCTCACACACACACACACACATATATATGTGTGTGTGTGAGAGAGAGAGAGAGAGAGAGAGGAAATTTAAAACTTTTGACGTCTTTTACCATGCTTATATATGTTTAGTATCATAATTTTATGAATTTATACATTTTTAGTATGGTAAGTTAAAATTTCAAATACTTATCTCTCTTTAAAATCAACACAGAATTCATAGCTTCACGAAATGTTTTTAAGCCCTTTGCGTTTATTATATAGAAACAAACATTGAAAAAACTTACCTAATATGTTTCATTATATCAAATACCTTACTGTAGATTATTATAGCGTAGAAAGAAATTAATACCTTACATAGTTATGTATGTATGAAAATAACAATTGGTTTAGAGAGATTCTGATCCTTCCCAAGATCCATGATGCACCTACAAATGCAATATGTTCATATATAAACTCTTAAGGTATCCTGATCTCCAATAAATATTCCTCTTGCCTTGCCCGCTGGTTTTAGGTACTCAGGCTCCCGAGTTCGATTTACGATGGGAGAACCTTGAAATTTGAACGCATTACGGTGATTCAGATTCCACCATAAACTATTCGCCCTACCGAGGGCGAAGAGCAGTTGTCAGGGCATTTCTCCCAAATAATGACCTACACATGCCATTAGGCCCGGAAGGAAGTATCTAGTACTTAATCGTGTACGTGGTACCTCTGTGCGAGCTTGAACACTATGAGGCAAGCAGATCACACCTCACACTTCCAGTTCCTTCCGGTCTCCAGATTGGATTGACTTTTCCGAGATATGGTCAGACCACGGAGAACCTTGGTACTTCGTACGAAGGAGAAGAACTTGCTTTAAACGCTCGAGCATCGTTCACTGTAGATGTTGGTAGGTTCTTGCTCGCTATTGGAGTTGCTTCCACCAGTGGGTACAACTGGGAGACACTTTCGCCGCTTTGGCCTCTTGCACTTTTGGCATATGTATACGCTACGAGGTTAATGTCGTAATGGAATCGAGTCAGGTTACCTAATTAACGAGGGTGCAACTATTGTATTGACGGGAATTACAGGTCTGGTGCGTTCTGGCGGTACCGGCCTAGAAGTAGGGCAGTAGTCCAAATTTCACCCTTGAGCGGGGGAACAGTGTTAGTAGTCACTTCACCTTCAATTTAACCTTAAAATGTAGGTCCACATCTGATACAGTCTCGGTACTGAAAGGGACAGTAAATTCCAATCCAACCTCTGCCCACCCTTCATCTCATTGAAAGACCTTGATGAAAAGTGTTTTCCTTGAGTAAATTGTACACTTTTGTACGAATTTGAGTTGATGACTGCTTTAAATGCCTCGTATACTTCTTCTTAACACCTAAAATGTCAATCCTTTTAGGTACCCAGGATATTCTACAAACTATTCGAAGATTAAAAAATAAATAATCGAATAACGAGTACTTACACACAAGTTATAGAATAAATAAATAGTCACTACAGTTAAAACAAGAAACCAAAACATGATTCAGCTGCTAAGACACCAAATATGGCACAAACTGAAGAAGCACCAAATACCCAAAACCACACAAACGAATTTTACATGTTTAACAGTTATTATTATCGATCTGTTATTGAAGACGACCAAAAATTAAAATTTCGTTGGAACTCCACACTTGGTTACACCATGCACACTGCGATTTCTGCTTTGAAACTGGTTTTTCTTACTTCTGTTAAGGAAAAGCGGCACTATACGTAGATATACTGACAACATATCGTAAGTAATTACCAATAAACAAAGCAGATACGCGAGTTTTATATGCTGTATATTTTTGTTTTAACGGTCAGCCAGTTTTTGCACCGATAAAAAAATATATTTTACACTCTTAACACGAGGGAGCAAAAAAGAGGTGTCGCACTAATATAACACTGAACCGAAGATATATGAGAAAACTTAGTTCAACAAGCGAAATGTAGAATCAAACTATACACAGAGCAACGTTTGATTTACTTTCAATTCACGTAACGAAAGGCCATTTTTCGACAGAATATTTCTTCTTCCCATTTGGTCCATTTGAACACAAATAAACAGGAATAATTGATAACTATGGTATGCGCGGTTGACAGTTTACAACATTGTGCGACTTCCGAAAACCTAACCAACTGAATGTCTGGACGTGCAAAATATCCCAGGAGATTTTGAAAGACCAAGCAACACGCGTGCTTTATCATTAAGAAACTGGCAGCACAGAACGATAAAAATATCTCGGACTGAAAGTAACAAATGGAAGAAAAGGAAATAAATCTCTAACATAACAAAAAGGATTTACAAAAAGCCAATGGACTTTTTCCCTGGCCAGACCTCCGAAACCTAAAGTTTCTCCATCTCAAAAACCAAGCAATCTCGTCCATATGTTCAAGTGTATATATAAAAGCCACATACGTTTATATATACATGCGTAAATATTCTTGAGGCATAAAATCTCAGTTACTTACACGATTCCATACGACATGCTATACAACGCAAGAAGCTTCATGCCCTCCTTTTTTTCTGACAATTTTCTGGAGCTCTGCCTACAATAACAGATTCCTCGTTTAAACCGATGATGAAAACAGGCTGGCTTCGTTGCCAAAAATTCATTTTATAGGCTACGGATTCATTTATTTCGTTCGCAACTGCGAATTGAGATTCTAAAGTTTATGTCATACATTTATTTATTGGTCATAAACAATATACAGAGCAGAGCATTATTGGTATCTGGAGATATTTTTGTATTTATGAAAAATAAAAAAGAGAAGAATAAGATAATTTAAAAAGATGTCACTGAAAGGCGAAAAAGGAGTGTATTACAGATGTTCAACGTATAATATCAAACTCGTTACAGATACTTACATCTCGTTTACGATTTAATTCTCTGTGAAACAGAAAGATAAAGGATGGGTTTAAGGGAAATAAATGCATACAATATTCTATACAAGCTCTACTTTATATTTACTGTTTTGTGCTGTATGAACAGCTTGTTCTTGTTCACAGTTAACCATTCTATAGAAAAAGTGCCGCAACAAGAACGCCGGACTTAATACATCCAAAAAAAAAACGTTTTTTTCAGAACATAGAAACTATTTTTATATGCTTACAACAGGTAATTTTTTACATATAGGAGAGGACAAGATGGACACCCAAATTTACAGTTATATATTTGAGTCCTAGAGAATGTTTACTATTTTTTAAAAAAATCTCAAATTTAGGGGTTATCCTATATATCCCTCAAATTTTTAGGAGGAGGCATCCTATTAAAGAGAATTGACCGTAATTATGTTACTGTTAAAGGCTCATCAAAGATTTTTTTTAAAAAAGGCCAAGAACCAACCACGTGGCGTGGTGGTAATATTAATATTTGGTAATTTTTCTTTAACCCATAGAACGAGATAAGCAAGACTACCCAAATTTACAAATTTATATATTCGAATCTATAGAAATCATTTACCAAATTTTAGTTTTGACAGTTCCTAAATTTAAGGAGTGGGGCAATGTACCCCTCCCTAAAATTTAGAGAAGTACATCAATGGGGTACCCTTGTCTTATAAAAGAGAATGGACTCCTATACTCTTTTGATACTATGATAAACCCTCAGCAAAGGTGATAAATTAGATCAAAAATCTCCCAATTTTGAATTTTTGGCAGTTGTATACCCATGAAAAGGGACAAGATGAATCATTCAAATTTGCAGTGGTAGCCTATACATTTGAGTAATAGAGAACATTTACCAAATTTTGTTTTTTGACAATTGCCAAATTTAAGGGGTAGTGCTATGTACCCCTCTCGAAATTTAAGGGTATTCATTGACTTATGAAAGGGCATGGACCCCTATTACTCGCTCATATAACCATATAAAGTAATAAAGCCTCATTAAAGAGGATAAAATAGGTCTAAAACCTCCGAAATTCACATTTTTGGCATGTTTTACCCATAAAACGGAACGATACGGATAGCCCAAATTTACATACAGAGGTACTTGCCTACAGAGTACAGAGGTCTATATTAACACCAAATTTTTAATTTTGGCAGTTTCCAAAAGTTAAGAAGGGTTATCCTATGTCCCCTCCCGAAGTTTAGGGAGTGAGCAAAGTTATCCTTTCCAAAATTTAGAGGGGTTGGTCTTATGTAACCCTAGGTCACTGACCTCGGACCAAGGCACTACAGACTTACTTTTTTGCTAAGTCGCGCCAAGATTCCCTTTCGTACTACTTCCGATAAACACTGTGTGGTGAAAAAGTGATTATGAATTTCATCGAGAGCAGAGCAAGTTGTGAAGGACATATGGCACATTATTTTTTTATCTTTAAATCGGAATATTTACCTTATATATGTATGTAAAAATATTTTCCGTTTTCTAACAATAGACAGTACAGTACTTTTTGGAACATATTAAATCCGGCGTTCTTGTAGAAACACCTCTCATTTGTTCTTCCCATGTTTCAAATTCAAAATCGAATTAACTCAGTATGTAAAAATAAATAGGGTCTAAATAAGGAGTCAGGACTGGAAGGTAAATTCACGTTAGCATTCTCCCCCCACCCTACCCCACACACAAATCTTAGTCTAACTTGTCTTCTGGCCACGGGTCTGCCCAACACAAGGTAACTGTGTGTTTTCCAATTGAATAATGCCATTAGAACGAATTCTAACTATGTTCGCATAATTATGGTTCAACCATCCAATATAATAAAGAAAGAAAAATTTTAAAAGGTTTACAAATACAACAAAAAGGATATACAAAAAAAAATAATTTAAAAGAATTAAAAATATAAAACGAAACAAATTACTTCTAATACAACTATACACCTCTGATTGCACCCTGAGTTGGATGTGAAACGCCGAGGAGTCGAATTATTTAGTCATGTTCCCTTCAAATGATTTTATGTATTCGCAAGTTCTTTCAAATACAGCTTCATTAAAAATAGACAAAATTTCATCACGTAATTTTCTAAAAGGTCATATGTGTCTCCCCCTATCTTTAATGTTTGGTGATGCGCAGTTTGCCTATATCAGTGGTAAAATCTAACATTTTTCTTTCACGTACCCCTAAAAATAATTCATCGTTTAAGCGTCTACCTCCAGATTTAAGGTCTATCTCTAGACCCTTAATTCAAATTATACGTAATTATATCACAGTTAAATTGTAGAATGTATTATTTATTATTTAAATAACTCAGTTTTGCTATAACAGGATGAATTGAATAGAGCAATGTTACAGAATATACCTATTATTGATATACGGTACCGTAAGACGGGGTTACTTTGCACAAGATTTAAGCCATTTTAAAGAAAATCGCATGTAACTTACAAACGTAATAATTTCGAACACTGTATTTTAAATATATGATAGCTAGATATATAAGGAAAACATGGGTGCAAAGTAACATTCAGTATGGGGTATGGGGTAACATTCAGTATAACCATAGTTATTAAAATATAAACTTTGGTCCAAAGTAACCCCATAGCGGGGTTACTTTGCACAACATACAAAAAAGTATGTTCAACATACGAACATAACGTTTCTGTGCAATGTTTTCCCTTCAGTATTTATACATTTTACTTTCTACACAAAACTGCATACAGTACAAAAATTGATATTAGAATGATGATACCGGTATCAGTACTTAGTTTGATTTAACGATATTTGTAAAGAAAATTATGTATTTTCTGGTACCGGCACAGGAACCGAATTCTAATAGTTTAGCCTGTCCCACAAAAAGAACTCATTTTCAGAACCAACTCAGGAACAGAAAAAAAAATCCCCGTGAACTGATTTCCCTTGGTTATTCCTTATGTCCAAGAATATCATCCCAACCGTAATTAGTGGGCGATTTACGGGATTTGGGACTTTCACGCTGAAACTCAACCAAATCGCATGATTTTTTAAAATTTAATGTTAGTCATTCCTATGTGTAGAAGCTGCACCCCCCCCCTAAAAAAAGTATGGTGATTTCTATTTAAATAACGAAGTCTTCGTGAGTGAAGCCTCTCTCAAACTACTTTTCTGGATCCGCCACTGTTCATAATTTACTTTCCAACAAGAAATTCATTCCGGCATCTTCCTAAATAGGAAATTTACCTAAATTTAGAATGCAGGAGGTTCCAGTAGAATTTAGACTTTCCTATCTAAGCGGTATTTTGGACCGGTGCAAAGTAACCCCGAGTAGAGGCTGAAACTGCCTTCTCCCAGTTTTACTTTTTTATGACTTTAAAACGTTTCACATTTCAATTTCAACTATTGCATCGAAGTTCCATTATACACAGTAGTATTCTACGAAACTGACTTAACTTTGACGGAAAATCCTGTATGTGATATCTTTCAAATTTTGGCGGCCTTTGCAGTGACTGCTTTCTATACCTCTTCAACAATGAACCCTCCCGGTAATTAGAACTGATGTTAACCGCCAACATTATAGCCAAAATACAGTTAGATGTTCTATCTAAAGGTGTCAGTTGAAACTTCCTCTTTTCTGTTCATGGTTTTGCCGACAGAGGACTGTGAAACTCTTCATATTTTGTGCAAAATAACCCCTGATGTCCAAAGTAACCCCGTCTTACGGTATATTATTTTATTTTTAAGTGCTAATTAAGAAGTCATCGTATACTCCTCGAGGTACGCGTATGCTAGGTTGAATACAACTGAGCTATACCATACTACACCTGGATGTGTGGCGCTGTTCTGTAATCCAGCTTTCTTGAGATACCAAGGATAGTATTGTAAGGTTCCACGTGTTTTTACACCACGTCCTCAGACGACATCCATGAAGATGACACTGTCACCCATCGCCAACAATCGGCAAGCAGGCTTGGCTGGTTTAAACCAAGATTGATTTAATCCAGCTGTTTTTTTTTTAAAAAAAAAAACCAACTGGTTTAAACCAAAAAACGAAAAATAATTGGAAAAGTGTAAGTGTTCGTAAAATCTTGATGAGCACACATTTGTGGGTTATCGCGTGTCACTCCTGCATATTATTCGTATTATATTCAGACCTAAATTCCTCATTCATTACTCAAAGAGATTATACTACAAAAGCAACTTTTTTTTTATAAGTTTATGAATGTTTGTTTTGTGATTTTTTTATGGTTTATTATTATTGTTATGCAATTGCAATCAAAGAAAAATCCTAAATATTGTTTCGTTTTAATAATGTTTACTATTGATAAAATACATCGAAAGACCGTACTTTGGGGGGGGGGGGGTCATACAAACCCCACGAGAGGCATTTACAGAAATCAGAAGTATCTTTGGTATCTATTTATGTATAAATGGGTCAGAGCCAAAGTTGATTCAAATAATTCTTATCTTTATTCACTTTTCTTACTGATATGCAAATTAAGTCGTTGTATTTCTTTAACTTGGACTAATAAAAGTCGTAGTGAACTAACTTCGACTTAATTAGTTCTTCTGTACTCTTCAGTATTTTGAAATTGTTCATATGTAATTCTGTACAATGGTTTCACTTGTGCAACTGTTTATCTTTTTGTCCTTCTCAAATGATTCTTGACAATTAGACAATTACATTAAAAGTATGTAAAGATCAGTACAAAGTATTAGGAATCCTTCGTGAGTGGGTCGGCAGACGTATCGCATTTTTAGCCAATTAGTCCCAATTTCGAGTTCAAATGGAGGACAATTTGTTTCGGATGTAAGTCGAGAAACGGTTTGGACTCTGCTTTAAGCTTATGTGACCTCTTCCAGCATAACACGGTTGTTGCATAATAATACCAAGGTGAAACAAACTTATTTCTGTCCATATGTGATATAAATACATAGAGCAAATTATTTAAACAAAAAAAAAACTGGTTTAAACAAAAAAAAAATAGGTTTAAACCAAAATACCGTTTTTCTTTTGTTTGTTTGTTTGTTTGTTTGTTTTTTTTAATAAAAGCCATGATTTTTGCCAACCGTGTCAGCGAGTGGCGAAGATTCAAGCCAGTCAGCAACATTTCTTCATAAATGGAGGCAGGACACCGCAGAAGACATCAGTTCTCGCCCCATTGATCAAATCACCATGGTCATTGAGAGAAACCCATTCAACAAACCCTAAGACGTATGGTCATTGGACTACTATAATTTCACCAACAAATCTCCAAATAATTAGAGGAACTTATACTCACTTTGTAATATTTAATGTATATAAGAGGAAACTTTATAATAAAAAGTGATAGGAAAGTCCAAACTACCATGAACCATCTTTTAGCTCTACCCTAAAAGACAAAACTCTTTACTGAAGGGTCACTTTCGTGAGAAGTGCATGAGGGTGTCTGCATCACCCAACTACACAGTATTGAGGTCATGGTGTTGTTGTCATATAGTAGGTAGCGTCCTTCATAACTTAGCTGTTGCATACGGACATAAATCATATTCAATAATTCAACTACATTACGATTTTTGCAAGTGTAAGGTTCAAGTCTTCGTTTTAAGATAGGTCAATCAACTTTAATAACTTCGCAAACTATATTTTCTCTATATAAATAATCCTCTTTGTCTCAGAGTATTAAAGATGCTTAATTTAATTCCCTTTTCTGTAAAGAGTCTATATGTGAGGCGTTCGTCTTAATATTTATGTAGAACAAAACTGAAGCTTTCATTAACATAATAAAACTCACAAAATCTCTCAAATTAATAGGCTTGCTCTAAATATGCAACTAATTTACACAATGATCCGCTCTTTCTACTGGCCAAAGGAAGTGGGAAGTTTGGCCTCTCACACCAAAAACCAAGCAAAAGAAGGGTGAACTGGGTTGAGAGGCCGAGGTAGATCTAAAGAGGAGGGAGAACCTCTTTTAACAATTCCTCTCTTTTCTCCTCCTTCCCTTCCTTTTCATCCTCCAACATCATCCAAGCAATTTCCGGGATAAGGGAAGAGAACAACTCTACGGTCATCAGAAACACTTCCGTTAAACGAAATTGAGATTCAGTGGATGGGTAGAAATTCTCTCCTTTACTACTATCATCATCTACAAGTCTTCCCAGGGGTAGTCTCCAATCTAAAATTACACAGACATTTCCACAAAATTTTAACTACATTTTCACTCCCAATATTGTCTTATTCTTTAGTTTTCAACAGACAACTTCTCGCGCTTGCTGCATCATTGATTCAAACAACCAGCAGAGACAAGGAAAGATATCATTTTTTACTTTAAAGGAAGTCGTAAGCAAAATCGACATTTCAACGAAAATATAAATCTACATATCCAAAAAGCAGTTTTTGGATAGCCTTCTATCCGTATTCGAATGTGTAAAGCGTAAAAGGCTGCAATGTTTAACATATCCAGCAAGATAAAATATTAAATTTATTTAAATAAAATTTTCTTTTCTTTCTCTATAAAATAAGATTACGCAAGATAATTTATCGTATTTTCTCCCTACACCAAAAAAAAAAAAAAAAAAAAAAAAAGTTATCAAAATAAGGAAAATCGAAAACTGCAACCTTCTCGAACAAGCAAGGAAGTTTTCCGTTGTGGCTACGCTGTTTGCGTACGCGCCTTTGGAAACCCGGATTCGAATCCTGGCGGGAGCTCATGTGGTTCGGATCTCACGTTCGTCTCATATAGACTTGCTACTGAAAAGGACGCTAAACTCAAAAGCAAATCGAACAAGGTAGATATAACGATTTTGTTCGTGCTACAACATGACAGTTGAATCGGGTACTGTTAAAAAGATGTGCAATGTATTTCGAATGGAAAATGTCCCCTTTTAACAATGATCGATTAAATAACTAACTCATCAAAACTCCAAAACTGTTTTACAACAAGCAATGCTGCAAAACAACATGCTGTTTTAATCTCATACGATAAATATTGATACGTACTATATATCTACATCAAGAATTGCAGCGATTAATTCCTTTTTTCTCTTGCCCGTGAATGATTATCAGCAATTTGCGTTTTTTTTTTTTTTTTTTAATTACACTTCCGATCATTTAAAGAATTACTAAAATTTAGGGATGGGCGCAAACGAGTTCGAGCGAGTTTTATTTGAAACTTGACTCGACTCAAAACAGACATATTATTATTATTATTATTATTATTATTATTATTATTATTATTATTATTATTAATAATAATAATAATAATAATAATAATAATAATAATAATAATAATAATAATAATAATAATAATATAACACTGTGTATAATTATGAAAGATAGCCGGTTTGTATCTGAATACTAAAAACTAGCTGACTGCCGATTTCGGTTGTCAAGAAGTCTTCAGGAGGCTAGGACATCGCTCACGAGGTTCTGGGTCTGAGTTCTGGAGGAGCAAGTATTCGGGCTCGAGCCAAAAAAAAATGTTAAAAGTTACAGAGCGCCGGCTAAACATGTTTCAAAACTGTTCGAGCCGGGTTTGGGGTTGTTAACGGCTCGAGCGGTTTGGCTCACAGCTCATTCACTATCGAGCCGAACCGAGATGAAGCCGAGCCAACAGCTCACCCAACTGAGCCTATGGCTCTTCTGAGCTGATGGCTCACCCCAACTGAGCCAGCTCGAGCCATCGGTTCAACCAACCCTAGCCAAAGGCTCATCCCAACCGAGCCGGCTCGAGCTGTTCGCTCAGTTGACCGTGCAAGTTTCAGCCCTGATGGTAAGAACTATAATGTATACTTATATTGATGTTCACGACATTTGAGACTGTCTCGTTATAAAAATCTACTGTCGTTTCATTATTGAGAGAAACGAGATGCGAGTAAGTGCCCCCTCTCGTGGGCAACACTAAAAGTATTCTACATTACTGCTTACATCTTTCATGGTTTTCGCTTTCCAGTGTAATCAGGCCATGACTTCAAAACGAGTTAAAACGAGCTGAACAAGTGAGCCATTTATCAAACTCGACTCGACTCGAAACTCGACCTCAAAAACAGTGCCTCGGCTTGAACTCGACTCGAAAAAAATTACCTATGACTCGACTTGTGCCCATATAACGATCATAACGATCATAATCATGTAATAATATTATCAATCTGTACCGGTTTTATGAATATGATCAGAGGCCCAATAATTGAGCAGAAATATGTATATTGAAAAAGAAAAAGTTTGTTGATTAGGTTGTCAAGAAAAAAAAAGATTATTATTCATAAGTGTGGTTGTCATGAAGATACATAGTTGATGTCACGAAGAAATATATTTGATATATATTTGTGATGTAATGGTTTCCAGTAGTCATCTTTTGAAATAAAAGAAGTGTAAGCTTTTAATATATCACATAGTCATGGTAACTTGTTGTTAATATAATGATTATTACATATAGTTAAATATAGATTACGTTACATTAAATACAAAACAACTCGTCGATTGTTGTCAAGGCTTACCACCTGCCTACTTTGGACCCTCCTTGAAATCAGGGTATATCTGAAAACTCTATTGAGAGCATATTTGAGAATTAAACCCTCTACAGAATACCCTGCACACCCATTGAAAATTGATGAAATATGCATTTTTGGATTGTGTATGCGTGGCTTCGTTTACGCTGATACGGACCACCATCCACGGTCTTTGGAATTCGAAATATGGCCGGTTGAAATTTAGCTTTTTCGTTATTTTGGACAGCCCTAGCTCTAAAACTATGCACTTTTCGCCATAGGTCCATATGAACTTTTTCTCTTATTTTGATGTGAGGAATTACCTCTTACAGTTTGTCGGTATAGTTCATTAACACCCTGTATTTGTGTACGATGGCAGGGCTGCTAATTTCGTTTTTTACAACTGACCAGTGGCGGAGCCAAGGGAGGGCCAAGGGGGCCAGGCCCCCTTGCTCAAATTCTTGGCCCCCCTAGTGCCCCCCCCCCCACACACACACAGAGTGATGCTGCTATAGGTTGACAAACGGTGAGTTGGCAGTGGCTACAAGTGAAACTACTTCCAAAACATCTCTCGACAACAAAGTTACGAACTGCAGAATACCGTTGCAATACTCTGCGTTCCGAATAAAATAGCTACACTCGTTTTAGTTTGTAGTACGGCAAGATCTAATTCACGGAAATCTATGGGGTGCTTGCATTGACCTCACCACCTGGACATTCATTTTAACCTCTGTCCCCTAACCTCTGTCCCTGTAGTTATCTCCTTTTTTTGACAAAGAACCAGAAAAATAGCAAAATCAGTCGGCATTCTCATTCGCTTCAATGTTGAAAGTCATACTAAAATATGGTATGCTTACTTACAAATAACATGCATTGCAGTAAAACACTACACTTGTAATGGACGAAAGAAGTCTTCGTACATTAAGTAATTAATTTCCATTGATTATGGCGACACAGAACAAATGCATAGCATCCATTAAATAATTTGGTATTATTATTATTATTATTATTATTATTATTATTATTATTATTATTATTATTATTATTATTATTAGAGTTTATCTACCAAACAACTATTTATTGATTAATAAAAATGATTAATCAATTATATTTAGTTAGATATGGTAGATGACTTCAGATTATATTATTTACAGACCGACAGTATCCCACGCTGTCGTATCTGTGCATAAGAGGTAGGTTCTAATCTTTTCTTTGTAGAAGTTAAGTAAAAGAACGTGTTTTACCTCGAAATGCTTAATTACAATTTTATTTACACAAAGAGAATTCTAACATATACAAGATGATATTAATGATACTATTTGCATATCTGAGTTACTTGTCACAAAATCTAATTGCGCTAGGAAACTAAAACTAGAAAGCTCAGACTGTCTTTCTTAGCTAACTTTTACAAGTGGTAGCAATTGAAACTCACATGAGTATATGGTAACCTCTCACCCGAAGTCCAAAGTTAATCTCTTTGCACATGGCAAAAAAAAAAAAAAATCTCTGTTGCCGCCGTTTTCACTCCCCCCTCTGCCAGCCTGAACCCCCATTATATCACCAAATTTTATCAGTCTTTAATTTCAAATTAAGTGCTTTATGATTTTTTTGCCATTATGAAGTCTCATTAGTTTGTATCACCGTTGTCCCTTAGGACAAGTTATTATAACAAAGGTAAAGCATATTAATGGTTCTTCTTGATTACTTTTCAAGGCTTTTTCTTATAATTCACTTAAGCACTATCACTTTTTTTACAAATTATCATATCCATTTATTCCTCTTTTTTTTTCATAAAATCTGTTTTCAACACATATTATGCGGTATTAAAACAAATTTGGAACTTGTGATATTTATTTACTTCCATCATTCCATCCGGAAAATTAGTGTGATCTGTACACGAGGGAATGTTTTCGGGCTGCTAAAATTTAGATTACTGCTATCATGCTATAACTTTGAGTTTCGCCTAATCTCAAGTAGATGCAGACATGTCAGAAGGTTTGATTCTTGTAGATACACTAGTTCAAACGCTGTCCAAGATGAGGTCTGGTGAATATGACTCTCAACAAACAATATTCGAACAAATTTATCAAGAATGTTTGGAGATGTGCAAAGAAAATGATCTCGAATTCCAGAGCCGGAAACAAGTGGAATATAGGGGTTTCTAGTGGAAACGAACTAGACATCCGCCATCGAAATATCACAAATTCATTTTGGATGAATCTCTTCCTTCATTGGATGCAGAAAATGAATTTTTTAAAGATAATATATCAACCAAGAGACATTTTTCTACCTACTATTGATAGACAATCACTGATATGGAAAACTGCTTTGTATCATGTAGCAAAACCATCAGATCAATCATCACTCTACACCCAAAAAGTGAAAACTTTTTTAAAATTACAACATTCTCGAGCCTATGGCCCAGCATTATGGAGTGATCTGCAAACATTGAAGTGACAATTCAAAATTCTCCCAAACATAATTAAGTTGTACGAAGACGAGAAGAAAACCAAAGCTGATTCCTTGACGAATTTCGTTGATCTTTGTGTCTACAGAAACGCATTCCTAGAAACCTACAAGCTAGGTATCATCTCTGTGAGTATATCAGTTTCTAGTGCTATATGTGAAAAGTCATTCTCTTCTTTGAAAAGATTAAAGACTTGTATACTCAATTCAATGACTTATGATAGGTTGAAAAACTTAGTGTTACTTTACATTGAGAAGAAAATTGCTAAATCGTTAGATCTTTAACAAGGTGTGGATAAGTTTGATGCTGCCCACACGAAGAGAAAGATCCTCTTTAAGTACAGGCATGAACCTATAAGTTATTTTCTTTACCTGTAAAAGTGTGTTTGCTTTCACTTAAGTCAACCAGCTACACATATTTTAAACACCGTAATCAAATAACTATTTACTTATATTAAAAAACAATGGCATTAATGAATCCTAGTTGTTTGAGGTACTAAATTCTTACATTTTGACTGTTTTCAAAAGAGTAAAATCATGAACAACAAAGATGGAAACAGTCACCTTGAATACACACACACACACACACATACACACACACACACATATATATATATATATATATATATATATATATATATATATATATATATATATATATATATATATATATATATGAATAAATTTTTTCATTCATTGGAGGTGGCCCCCTCAAAATCTTCTTGGGCCCTTCATTGCCCCCCCCTGAAAAAAAACTAGCTACGCTACTGCAACTGACACATGGCAGTGTTATTAGAGAAAATCCTTACATGTGCAAAAGTTTGTTTTTTTTTTTGTAATAAGTAAAATGGATGTTGAACCTAATCAAACTTATTGATGGAGTATGTACAATCGTTCAACTGTTTTTCGTTTTGAATATGTAAAACTTTTTAATATGAAATCAAACCATCTAGATGGCTGCTAACTCAATTGTCTTATATGCAAAAAGAACTTTAAATATTAAAGAATATTTTTTTAAAAAGCATTAACTTTAATACGTCTACAATGTAGTTTAGTTTTTTCTCTACAAAATTTCAATACTTTATACTAAATACAATACATATTTTTCCAGTACCGAACCGAATTTCTCTGTACGGCAGTTTTTCTGATTCCATTTTTCCCTTCAAATCAGAACAATTGTATACAATAACAGGGAACTCGGTGGCTCATTGGCAAAGCGTTCATTACCTCTGGTGAGTGGGGTCTCTGTTTCGATCCCAGTTTACTCTAAGTGGGTTTTGTGGTGGACAAAAATCGTGTTCTTTGGATTTCTCGGGGTTCTCCCACTTTATTTATTTCACCACAACATTTATCTCTCATGATTACCGTCTCCTTTAGCCAGTGGCGCAACCAGCTATGAGCTACGGGGGCACGGGCCCCCTTCCGAAACCAACCTGGCCAAAATTATATATCAGAATTCAAAGAAAAACCCCACAGACTAAAGCCATACTGTGCAATACGTTTTGTTGAAAATCATGAAGGAATTTGTATCTTTACATTGCTTATATCACCTATAGTGAGGTCACTGACTGCAACGTATTTCGGAAAATGCCAAAGACACCTCTCATGAAACAGCAAATTCCTTGCCCTGTGCCGTACCGTACTGAAGTGTTAGTTTGTTGTAGCAGTGGTTATCTTAGAAGATGTGGCATCTCTTCTGCTTTCCCTGTCTCGACAGTTGCAGTCTCCTGAATCGGATTTGCAAAAGACGCTGTTATGTGTCGATGGTGGAATAAACATACTAACGCACTAATGGAGCTGAACACTTCAAGACCCTCTTGAAATTTCACTACAATCTGCGAAACTCTGTGCTGATATGGAAATTCTAAGGAAGAGTGAAAACAAACAAACAGAAATAATGTTCCTGCTGAAAATGGTGAAGAACATTATTTACGTTCATTATACATTCCATATGTTGATGTTGTTATAACAATGCAAATAACTTCATTGTTTGAAGCGCAACAAAGTGAGTCCTTGAAGCTTTAGCAGTTGCTTCCACGGTTTGTAAAAAAAAAAAAGTCATTTGTCGATGTAGAATGTGTTGAAATTTTATGAACGCGATGTTGATGTAAGCGAACGTGTTTTGAAGAATGAGTTTGACCACTGAAAAAAAAAAAAATCATTGGGCCGACACACGAAAAGAAATGCTTCCATGTGATGCTCTTTCAAGTCTCTCTGAATGTCCGGAAGCAAATTTCCCGAATATCCACGTGCTGCTACAGATTTTTGCTACCCAGCAAATTTCCCGAATATCCACGTGCTGCTACAGATTTTTGCTACCCTTCCTGTGAGGTCACATACTGGTGAACGGCGCTTTAGCTGTTAAAGTCCTACCTTCAAACTACAATGGGTAAGGACAGGTTAAATGAGCTTGCCCATCGTACAATAAACAGACATTTCAGTGAGCCACGATCATATTTTAGACTAGCAGCGTTCACCCCGCTTCGCTGCGGTCACCCCGGAACGCAATAAACTTTGTTACTTAGATAATTTTTACTTTTTCGCTTTCAAGTGATATGATAAAAAACATAGAAGATTGCAGTAAATGTTAACATTATATCGCCTGTCATTTATGTTAACCCGCCCCGCTTCGCTGCGGTCACCCCCGAACGCAATAAACTTTGTTACTTAGATAATTTTTACTTTTTCGCTTTCAAGTGATATGATAAAAACCATTATAACGCCTGTCATTTATGTTAACCCGCCGAGTGACACGGTCATGCGGGTTGCATATAAATACGTTTATTTTTATACCTATGATGAACTAACAAAGGATTTGTACGTAATGGACACCTGAATGGTCAATTATCTCAAGACACTGGTAATTGAAAATTAAAGTGATATGATAAAAACCATCTAGGGTCCAAATCCTAATAACCCCCCAAAAATAAAAGAAATTGGTTCAGCCGTATTAGCGTGATGAGCGGACAAAGGATTTGTACGTTCTCTTTTATATATATAGATGGACTTGGCAAAGTAAAATAGACTACATATGAAATTGTAAATAAGGAAGCTTCGTAAAATTGTGAATTAATTGCAGAACATTGAACTGAATAACGTTAGTGATCATTTAATAGGGTATATTGAATTAACAATGTGCTATGTGTGACAAATTTAATCTGTGGGGTTTATATGCCAAATGATGATGTTTTTTTAACATTTCATACCTAATTTTGTGAAGTTACATGCATGAACAATAATTGAAATTGTAGCCTATATGTTGTTCATAATATTGTAGTATTTAACTGTATTTTCAATAGATACTGAAGTATTTGATCTTGGAAAGCACTTGTACCTGTATCATAGATTTTGAAAATTTCGATTAGTTCACGACTACATTTAAAAGTCCGGCGTTATAAATTGTAAAGTATATTTTTTGTACATTCTATTCAGTAATAATGCAAGGTTATTAACGTATCGATAAACCTAAAAACAGATCAATGTATAAATGAATACTGGATGAAGTCAAAGCACTGTTCAAAAGGAATAACCCAGTGTAAACCCTAAATTAATTTGTTAGAGTAATACATGTTCGTAAAGAGTACGTAATCATACGTAAAAATAAAGATGTATAAAATACAAATGCAATACGGTACAACACCGTGTGCGTGGGTTTCCTCGGGATTATCCCGTTTCCTCCCACTTTCTTCATTCCACCATTTCATTCATTTCTCATTATCACTGTCTCCTTTAGCCCAACCGGCATAACCGTGGGGCGTAAAACTCAAAAATTTCATTTCATTTTCAAGTTTTAAAAATTGTAACCGTTAATAATAGGAAATTTGTGAATTTGAATTTTTATTTTAAGGCCAAGGATGTTAATAATAGTGATAACTAAATTTCTTGTAATGGGGAGAAAAACTTTCAATTTTGTCCATATCAGATCGTGCAGCATGCCGTTTGCAGACTACTGTACTAGGAAATGTTGACCCTTCCCGAAATAAAATCCTGATTGCGCCACTGCCTTTAGCCTAGCTGGCATAACCGTAGGACATAAAACTGAAAGATTTAATTTTGTACACAATAACAAAAGAGAACGAGAAATAGCTTACTTACATTGATTTTTACTGCTTTGTATTCTGGCAACCATGAAAAGTAAAGCTGAAAAGCATTTATGTCTTCGTGCTCCCTCCCCTACATCATCTTCAACGAGCAGTGTCACATAAATCATAAAATTCCCTCATGGCTATGCTGTACAGTTGGTGTTCGCGCCTTAGACACCGGTTCGATTCCCGGTGGGAGCTCATGTGGTTTGGATCTCACGTTAAGCTGTCGATTTACGTCTCTTAGAACCTCGGTGCTGAACGGGACGCCAAACTTCGTATCAATCAACTTTATGTAAATTATCACAATAGTGACTACAAAACAAATATTCAGACATGAAGTGTAAATACAATATTTCTCACGTTAAAAGATGTCTATATAATGTAACATGCCCTCGCACTTTGTTAAGGAATATTACAACTCTATATATACAAGGAAAACTGTTAAGACTGAACATTTTTAAAGGTTATTCGTGTTGTGGGATAGACAGATTTTTACATCATAATGGTATTATAAAGTCAAAGTACTAGATATTGTTATCTAAACAATATATATATATATATATATATATATATATATATATATATATATATATATATATATATATATATATATATATATATATATATATATATATATATATATATATATATATATATATATATATATATATATATAGGGTGTTTCAGATAAAACGTCCAGTGCTTATAAATCCGAAATGGCTGAGAATAAAAAGATGAAACAAAAACTGAGATAGGAAAATGTCATAGGGCGCATCACATGGTGTTGTTGTGGTGACCCACAGGGCCCTCCTTCAAGGGGGCCCAGGGGCCAACTTCAAATTTTCAAATAGGAACATGTATTGAATCATACCTCATTCAATAGTACTTGAAAAACGAAACAACTTTTGTAGGAAACAATTTTCGATTTGGGCCACCCTTTTTAAATGGTCGCAAAAAGTGGGTCCTATATCAGATAAAACGTCCAGTGCATATAAATCCCAAATGGCTGAGAATAAATAGATGAAACAAAAACTGAGATAGGAAAATGTCATAGGGCGCATCACATGGTGTTGTCGTGGTGACCCACAGGGTCCTCCTTCAAGGGGTCCCAGGGGCCAACTTCAAATTTCCAAATGGGAACATGTATTGAATCATACCTCATTCAATAGTCCTTGAAATACGAAACAACTTTTGTAGGAAACAATTTTCGATTTGGGGCACCGTTTTCAAAATGGCCGCAAGAAGTCCTGTATCAGTTTGAGTTGACACCTGGGTCCCCTTCACGGAGTTTCCTGAGGGTCACCACAACACCACCACTTGATATGCTTTATCATCGTTTCTATCTCAGTTTTTGTTTCATCTCTCTATTCTCAGCCGTTTCTGATTTAGGCCTATAAGCACTGGACGTTTAATCTGATACAGGACACTTTTTGCGGCCATTTTGAAAACGGTGGCCCAGATCGAAAATTGTTTCCTACAAAAGTTGTTTCGTTTTTCAAGTACTATTGAATGAGGTATGATTCAATACGTGTTCCCATTTGAAAATTTGAAGTTGGCCCCTGGGCCCCCTTGAAGGAGGGCCCTGTGGGTCACCACGACAACACTATGTCATGCGCCCTATGACATTTTCCTATCTCAGTTTTTGTTTCATCTTTTTATTCTCAGCCATTTCGGATTTATAAGCACTGGACGTTTTATCTGATATAGGACCCACATTTTGCGGCCATTTAAAAACGGTGGCCCAAATCGAAAATTGTTTCCTACAAAAGTTGTTTCGTTTATCAAGTACTATTGAATGAGGTATGATTCAATACATGTTCCTATTTGAAAATCTGAAGTTGGCCCCTGGGCCCCCTTGAAGGAGGGCCCTGTGGGTCACCACAACAACACCATGTGATGCGCCCTATAACATTTCCCTGTCTCAGTTTTTGTTTCATCTTTTTATTCTCAGCCATTTCGGATTGATAAGCACTGGACGTTTTATCTGAAACACCCTGTATATATAATTACTTTTTCAAATATTTTGGTTTTACTTTCGCAAATTTGCATTAAATAAACATTTATTTTAAAAAAAAGTTAAAATATTAACTGCACCTGCTGCCATGTATATTGTTTCTTTCATATTTCCCAAGTGTTTTTTTTTTTCTTTCTTTCCGTTGTTTATTTTAAATACTAGTTTATGAACATGAAATGAAAATGTATGCATGAATTTAAGAGGAAATATGAACTCAGAGAAGGAGAAACGCAGAGAGGGAACTAGACTTTTTCCACTAGTGAAAAAAAAATGAAAAATGCATTAAATTTATTGCTGTTACTTTTTTATTTAAACAAAAATAAACAACAAAGAAAGAATTACATTTCAAGATTAATTAATTAATTAAAACAGAGCTTCTAGCTGTTAAAAAGCTTTTTTTTTTTGTGTGTGTGTAATGATTTTGGTCATTTACTTAGACATTAACGAGAAAATAACATGTCTCATTTCCCTTCCGGTTATACTGTCATAATCTGATAAAGTAGTAATGTTTATTTATTAAATAAAATTTGAAATAAAATATAATTCTGGAAATTGACTCAAAACCAGCTGTGAATAAAATAACATCCGGCAATTTTGTTTTTCACTGATGAAATAATTACACATACCTGAAAATGAATGCATCATATTGTGTATGTTTTGATCAACAACAACACTTACAAAAATCCGTTATCCGAACAGCGGTATATTGTACAAATATACGGGATTCATATGTTTACTACGAAAATCTATACTGAACATATGTTTTTCATAATGCTAGCTACATATTGCCTTTTTCCCGCTTAGATGTTACATCATGCCGCTACAGGATGTCTGACATCTAACAGTCTTCCGTATATTACATACGTCAGCTATATTTTATACAGTATGTGAGATGCTGACCGCCCATATGCAGTTCTTTCTTTCATACGGAAAGTACGCATAGATGGAACATTTACACGGAAAGTACGCATAGATGGAACATTTACATGGAAAGTATTAAAAAAAACATACGTTTTCAGTTATACGCTTGCTGTAGGATATTACATATAGGCGTACGTTAAGTCCAAAAATTGCAGGATTTACACATGTAACCTACGTTTTTACGTAAGCCACATGAGTTTCTTTTCTCTCTGTGTGGAGGTTCGCAAACCGGTTTATCTATCAGCCAAGTGGGACCATTTATCAAGAAAATGACGTTAGATGTCCAGTTTCTTTTCCTATGTAGTTGAAAACAATACGTGTTCAGCAAAAAATCAGAGGAGGAGAGCACAATGGTTCAGTCTTAGAAGTTCATGGTTCGATCCACGGCCATGTATGTTTGTGGTGAACAACAGCATTATGTCTGTGGGTTTTCTCGGTGTTTTCTTCCACATTTTCATTCTATCAATTACTCCATACTCATTCATTTTCGTTGATCGCCCGTCTCCTTTAGGATATAAGCGTTGGACATAAAACTAGATTTTTTACTTTTTAAAATCAGGAAGTCGGTGTGAAGAGAGAAGTAAGTTTACAGTTATCATGTACGCGAGAATTGAGTAATTATGGCTTGTTTACATAGATATTCACTTGCTTTCGCCAATTAACACTTTCCTGATATCATGGATTCTAACTTATAGTGACAAGTCCTGTCAGGAGTTATGAATGAAGTTTTAAAGAGAAACACTGAAACGAACAAATTAAATGGAATAACATATAAAAATCAGTGGAACGAACAAAGAGAACATGAAATATTTCCACAAAATTCATTGATATAATGTTGACCACTACAAGACTCGACAGAACGTCAATGTCGTATGTTACACCACTCATATAGTGCGATGAGCATCATTTCAGATCCGACTGCCAATCAGCAGACGCACTAACCGGAGGACTGTTTACAGAGGGACCTTGATTATAGCTATAAAAATATACGAAAGTAAAATATTATGAATTTTCACCAAGGTTATATGAGACGTGAACTTACAATTAAGACGAAATCCGAACCACGGTAATGCGTTCAAAGTTCAAGCCTCTCCCACGGGAATCGAACCTGGGACGCCGTGCAAAGGTATACACACAATAAGTTTCTACAAACTTGTAGAATTAACCATTGTTGCCGCCGTTATTTGCAGGTGTTTACTCATACCAGGAATGTACCCACGGAGGTTCACCGGGTCCAGATCTCCCAGAACTTCGTCTCTTAAAAAGAAATATAAGTTGTGCTTTGCACCAAAGTCGCACTCACGCGGAAGTCCGAACCCCTTCCAATCTTTCAACTTTGGACCCACCCCAGCAAAAATTTAGGGTGTGAGCTTGACTGGCACAGTCTGTCTCAAAATCGAATTTGTTAGCTTTTATGAAATGCTTCATGGCAATAAGAAAAAAGTAATAAATAAAATGTATCGTTCAGGAGTAGAGCGCTTATTAGTTTTATGTGAAAAGTCTCCTCCATCGATCCCGAACCCATAATATTGTGGTGTACCACATGTTGTCCGTGTGTTTCCTCCTCGTTTTCCCAACATTTCTCTCTCTTTCTTTCTCTCTCTCTCTCTCTCTTTTATAATTCATCGCTTTTAGCCTACAGATAACTGCAAGACGTTGAACCTAACATTTCATTTTCCGTACAGCCTTGGTGCTGGAAACGGTAAAATAATCAATCAATCAATCAGTGTATTTCTTTGCAGAGAAAAGGGAGAGAGGGAAAAAAATGATTTATTTATGTTTAACAGCGTACGTATGTATTAAACTAGTATTATGTGGAAATCCAAAGATGGTTCGCATGTTCCCACGTGTCTCTTCCCTTTCCACTGCTTAAACGCCCTACGACTACCAACTTCCTCTCTCTCAACGAGCAAGAAAAGCGACAAATTTTATTTCGTCGCCACCAACGTCTATTTTTCGCCCTCTCTCTCTCTTTTAAGTCTCCTTTCCCTGCCATATACACACAAATTCTATTTTCCAAACGACTGAATTCTCTCGCATTTCCCCTTTCTTCAGCAGCTATAGAATAGATGCATAGAAAAAACTTTTCTACCGAATGCCAACTGGATAATAGCACCCAAGAAAGCATCCGTTATATGTGTATATATGAAGTAGGAAGTTCGTATAAGAAATTTTCCTTCTTCAATAACTTTTTTTTTTTTTTACATATACTTGCTATGTTTGGTCACTGACATATTAATTACGTACTTCCGCATAATTCCAAATGCTTAAACATTATCCACACCAAACATTATGGAGCACAACAATATAGCGAACTGCTTGTAGAATCATTAATCTAAAAGTTATTGGCAGAAAGTCAAGAAAAAGTTTCGACATTTCTTTCGAAAAAAAAAAAAAAAAAATCTTTCCTCCATGACTTAAAGAACTCGAAAGGTTCAAGAGCTCCCTCGTGACTATATAGTTAGCGTGCGCGCCTGTGGAGCAGGAAATTTGGGTTTGTTTCCCGGTGGGAGTAAGCGTGATTCGGATTCGATGTTAAGCTGTGGGTCCGCGTTTTTCATATAGCTTCGATGCTGAACGGAACTTAAGCTCCAATCCAAACAATCGAATCGTTGAAGCAGCAGAAACATCTATCCTGTGCTAAAGCCGCAGTCGTACCGTGTCAGTGTTATAATACCGACCACGCTTTTTCGACTCACCTAAAGGTCTTTGTTTATTATTTGCCGGTTCAACAATCAACAAATGATGCACACCGGGTATAATGCCCGGCCCATCTTAGACAATAGGAGATGGTAAATTGCTCATCACTGGTGTAAAGAGTTCCTGTTTCGATTAAAGACCATGTAGGTCCGTGGTGGACAACATCGTTTCCATGGTATTTTCGCGGGGTTTTCTCCCATATTCTCATTCCGACAACTATTTTGTAAATATTCGCTTTCGTTAATTATGATCCTCCATTAACCTACAGTGCAAAATTGATTTCACTTCAATAGTAACGTAGTTTTAAATGAAAGATAGTTGTCCTAACTTCTTCAGTAGCTGCGGAACTGCTGAGCTTTATTCATTAACAGTAAACCCAATTAGAACCCAATTTTATTACTGCTAATTGACCTTTAGCAGGGACTTCACAGATATACCTTATCGAAGGAAAGTTTCGAAAGTCGGAAAAATCTCCGAATATTTAGAACTCACCACTGAAGGTAGTTTCAAATCTTTATCAAAAGTAATCGCATTTTCTCAGGAAAGTAAGAACAAACATTAAAAAAAAGGGGGAGGGGGATCGTGGGAATGTGAATCTGTAAATATACACACATAATCCATCACTAATTGCAATTCCGAATTTTGTACAGTATAACAAGCCTAATAATGAGCTAGTATACAAGAGTTAGAGGTCGGATTACCTTCACTCTACTTTCCTGTATGGGCGCCATTCTTTTATAATTTTGTGAATACGGATAAGTCTTTTTTCTTTTAATACGAGTATATTTATCGCAGTTCAAAACGCAAGAGTAGGGCTTAGTTAAATATTCTTGTCATGAATTTTTGTGAGGATGATCCTCCCTCTCCCATCTTAAATCTTTCTTAACCAGTGATTATTTCATAAGTTTTTCGGAGGGGCAGGGGGAGTAGTTTTGAATCAAAACGGGATTAAAGTAGTGTGCGAAAATACTGGTGCGCCGGGTTAAGCCCAACCGAAGAAATGTTCCGCAGAAGAGAAAATTTCCTTGCTCTTGGGAGATCCTCCCGGGCCGCTCCCTGAAATCAACACTGTTGTTAACACATACTAATGGATTCTACATGTTCTCCGTTCTCTTTTAAGCTTTTCGTCCTTTCTGTCGATTTTTCCGGTTTGCAACCTACCTAAGTGAAGGTGTATCGTTACAAAATTATTCTTTTATTTTCCTACTTGTTAAGTGATACATTTCATTAAGTATGAAATTCATATTTTAATTCTTAAACGGTCATAATAATAACTATATATACCGTATTTGCCACCTATCTCTTACGGAGAGCATTGATTTGTATTCCCAAATTCTTGTACTTATTGTGTCCTTTGGTAGGTAGCTATAGTTACTACTTGGTGCAACGGTGGTTAAATGAACCCTTTTCAGTCAGATGAAAGGGGGAGGGGTTATATTCTTACATTTGTTTTCATTGAGATTTTGGGTCGGTTACAGATGGGCGCATAATGCCGAACTCTGAGACAGATATTTAAGTGTTTATTTATTTATCTTATAGAGTTTCTGTAGACAGTTGAGCTATTCATCAGGAATTCGTTTAGAGCCAAATTTTACCGTACATGTGAGAGAAGTTGCTCATCCCAGAGACAGAATGTACCAGGGTACATGGGATCTACAGCTCCCCTGAGTTTCCTAGGCACTTATGATACCCAATGATATGTTTTCAAGAGTGATTTGGGTATCACGAAATAATTGCCGTAATTGCATACCCAACGTAAAAAGCGGTCATCTACGTTATTTCGTATATAAACGGATAATTTTTGTTTTCGACATTTGCAACTATAAATATTTTCTTGCTGCGCATAAATTTAGGTATACAGTAGGAAGTCGAAATTACGAATTAATTGGGACCACAGGTAGTTCGGGTTTTCGAAAATGACCAAGAAAATGCCATTTAGGCTTAAATATACTGTACGGTATGCTCTTTTATCGATACAGTGGTTATACAGTACATATAGTAATTACAATACTGTACGTAAGGCTACTTACATTTAATGTTTCTGAAGACCCTGCTCGTACGCTAAATTACACTGTTCTTGTAACTCATACTTAAAACTTAAATTGTAAAGGCCTAAAAGGGAAAATAAAAAATATGTATGACAGACAATTACACATGAATGAGCTTTTGTAAAAACACTAACTTCACACAACGCCGACGGACAACCCTATTGTTTGTTTATTGCTAGTGCTAAGACAAAATGTATCCTACTGAGCTTCTAGGGACCGCGTTCGGATTTTTGACGTCCTACTGTATAATATATATTCTAAAGAGAAAGAGAAAACAGGTTATGATTACAGTGTAGCACGTTTGTCGTTTGTTTTGTAATAAATAAATCAGTAGTTGAAAACAATCGACTATTAGCGTTAGATTTAATAATGTTCCCAAGCACAACTACTATCCCCTGGTACATATTGTATATATGTATAGCAAAAGACAAAATGATTACCCCGACAAAAATTGCTCTGGTATTTTTCTCATTGGTCCAATCCTCTTGTAACTTTTATAATAAGAAGCTGAAATATCGAGGTATCAGCACAAATATATTCACTTCCGTAAAGCAAAATATTAAAAAATTGTCACTGGGTGAGCAAGTTCTACATATGTAAGGGCTTACTCATAAACTCATCCAACCAACCTTTCCTAAGCTAGGGTGACCAGATTCTGACCAGCAAAAAGTAGTACATAAATATAATAGTATGTCACAGTTTACTGCGTCGGGAATACGCATATATAACCTTAAGTTTTCGTTACTGAACAAAAGTGTTTAAATAATTCAACACAATTCCAGACGTTTTGATGAATACCAAAGTGGCTTATTTTTATGAACGTACAATGAAACTTCGTGTAGGGCTAAATACTTTTTTTAAATCGATTTTCGGAGCGTGGGATTATTTTGAGGAACAAGGGAAAGTTTTGACCGGCAGGGAGGAAACTTCTACTTAACTTGGTTAGCATCACTGTTGTAAGTTGAAAAAGAAATATATCCTACCTTACCGATATCTCAACAAGCCCTTGTCAGTAAAAACAATATATTGCAAAATGATGTTTTGGTGATTATTCTCCTTCCCTAATCTTTTGAGGAGTGTTAAGAAGCAGCGGTTCATCATTCAGGAAAAGAATGCCTGTGATTCAAAATATTGTGAATAAAGAATGAAATATCGAGAGATTAGAAATACGTTAACTCAGGACATTTCGCAGGACATTTAAAAAAAGGACATTTCTCGATTTTCTAGGCGTCTTCGCAACACGCAGGACAGTTCTTTGAAAAATGATACTGTACTGTGAAAACCAGTACGTTTCCTAACAGTAAGACTATGTAGTACGACATTTAAAGTTTGAAGTGAACTCACTTTAGAATGTTCAAGGTTCTTCTATTGGGAATCGAACCCAGGATTTCGTGCCCAAATGGCACGTGCTCGTCCCATGAGACCAGCGAGGAGGGCTGTATGTAGAAATCAATACTTTTGTTAGGACCAGATGGGCGGTCCCCTAGAGACCACCGACTATAAATGTTACTTAGAAACCTTTTTGGTTTAAGATATCGAGTAAAACATAGTAATTAGAGATGGGGAAAAGCCGGCTTCTTTGAGATAGTTTTTTGGACCGATTTTTTGGGGGAGAGAAACGGAAATTTTCACTTTTTGCGTTTTTCTCGTGTTTTTTTTAAATTCAAATTTCACTTTTGTTTTCCTGTAATAAATTCTACAATTAGAAACGTGCCTTGACAACGTTCAGCAATTATAAGTCCTGTATTCAGTCCGGGCCCGGCTATCTCGTTTGATTTTCAAAGTGGCATTTCACGGCTTGGCAGCAAGCGTAAGTTATACAACACAGCACACCACGGGTAAAGGTGTGGTTGCTAAACCACCCTGACAAGTGCCTGAAAGTTATAAACTTCCGAATGTGTTTCTCAGGTTACCTAAATTCAAACTGGCAAGCAAGGGAAAATACCATAAATCAAGAAACGTTACAAAATTAAACTCATATAATTATACGCATTTTTCTACGTATGATTCTACATAAAAAATGTGTTTAGCTCCTAAAGCTTATACATGTTACTAAATAAAGTTCTAGTTCTTGCATAATTTGTAAATGATAGTTTTTTCTAAAACATTTCTGTGGCTGAATATTACTCTAATAATTTATTTCCTGATTGAAGCTATTAATTCGCTAAACCTCGATGTATAAAGATAGGTTTACGTTTCTTACTACTCTAATACTCTACGAAAATTCGTTGGAACTAAAAATCTCATTGTTTCCACCGATCTGGCCTGTTCTTTTTCTATTGAATGATCTTCGATAGGATTCTTTGATTCCAGACTTTTTAAATTCCTCTTCAGAATATAGTGACTAATTTTTGTTTTTAATAGAACAAGAAAGATGGAACGCACTATTATATCTTCATTAAAATTGAAATGTTTTAAAAAGCCCAAAAATTTTCCAAGGGAAAAAGCAGTGGAAAACACTACTTTTTAAAAGCATTTTTTTAACCCCTAATTGCTACGCTCATCGGAAACAAATGCATATCTTGTTTGAGTCAGGGACGGATCCAGGGGAGCGATCCCCCCCCCCCCCAGAAGAGGAAAATTAAATAAAACACATCCCAGAGTTTGGAACTCTTAAAAGTGGCTCTCTAATCTCCGTCTCTCTCCTCAGTCCGTCCTCTCCTCTAAACTCTGTCCTGGATCCGCCCCTGGTTTGAGTGTTGTTTTCATATATTTTGTTTTCACTTCTCACGTGTTGTTAGGTAAGATTCAAAAATAATATTTATGATCATGTCTGTAGTTTTTTTTCTGCATCATACACATTTTTCAACATTCTTGCCATCTATCGGCAAGCAACAGCCACTATTGTAGTGAATAGAAATGCTAGAATATCGATATTTCACGCGGTGGCGCTAGATGGCAGCAGCGTTTGGAAACATTGCCAAACACCATCTAACGGTAGGATCTCAAAATTACTTAGCAGCAAGCACTTGGTGAGGAGGAATTCCATAGAGAAATAATGATAAATGTTTGCCTGGATGACATTGATCTTTTTCAATAATAATAATAATAAACTTTATTTTACGTGCTGAGAACAGCTAAAATACAGCACTTTGTCTTATTCTACATTATTTTAGCAATGAATAATAATAATAATAATAATAATAATAATAATAATAATAATAATAATAATAATAATAATAATAATAATAATAATAATAAGAAGAAGAAGAAGAAGAAGAAGAAGAAGAAGAAGAAGAAGAAGTAAAGATAAAATAATCATACAAAGATGGTTATAAACTCCACTATGACCTGTAAATTCTAAAACTTATATTTTAAATACATTTCCTATCGTTTAAAACAAATAGGTTATTTATTTATAAATATTTCTCTTTTCTCTTTTACTCATTGTTGTGCAATCAATACAAATAACACATCATTTAAAAGCACGAGTGACAAAATAATCCATATTTTATATATTTGGTCTAGGAATTAATTCGTGCGGTTGGTACGCACACATTGAAGCTGTAGTACAAACACAAAATACATAAATACCTTAAGAAAAATATTGTCCATCGCTAGCCACCACTTTCGCCCATCTGTCAGGCAATGTACGGATTCCGTGGCGAAAGAAGTCCTCATCCTTGGAAGCGATCCAGTCAGAGACCCATGTTTCGATATCTTCTGAAGAAGTAAACCGCTGTCCAATCAAATCGTTGTTCATGCAATCGAACAAGTAGTAGTCCGAAGGAGCAACGTCTGGTGAATACGGCGGGTGGGGTAAAACTTCCCATCCGACATTTTCTAAATAGGTTTTGACCGGTTTTGCGACATGTGGGCGAGCGTTATCATGTTGAACAATAAGTTTATCATGTCTGTTCTCCCATTCTGGTCGTGTTCTGGCCAGAGCTTGCTTCAAACGCATTAATTGTCGTCGATAACGTTCTCCATTCATAGTTTCACCCGGTTGCAGCAGCTCATAGTACACCACACCTTTCATATCCCACCATATGCACAGCATAACCTTTGCACAGTGAATATCTCGTTTTGGTTGTGATGGACCTGGTTCACCTGGTTTCACCCAGGCCTTTTTTCGTTTAGGGTTCTCGTAATGGATCCACTTCTCATCACCCGTAATAATTCGATGCAGAAACCCCTTTCTGCTCTGTCGTTGAAGCAGCAATTCGCAAATGGTTTTTCGTCTTTCAACGTCTCTGTCTTTCAATTCATGTGGAACCCAATGTGACATCTTTTGAATCATTCCCATGGCTTTCAAGCGTTTGGAGACTGTTGTTTGAACAACGCCTAATGCTGCTGCAAGTTGTTCCTGCGTTTGACACGAATCCTGCTCGAGCAATGCTGTCAATTCTTCGTCTTGAAATTTTTTGGCTGTCCAGCTCGCTCTTGGTCTGTCAAGCCGAAATCACCACTTCTAAACCGTGCAAACCACTTCTGACACGTTCGCTCAGCTAGAGCATGGTCACCATACACTTCCACCAAAATACGATGACTTTCAGTCGCACTTTTCTGCATGTTAAAGTAATGCAGCAGGACACCCCGCAAAAACACTTTATCAGGCACAAATTGCGTCATGTTCACTTAACTACAAACTGGTGTTGTTGACGCTTTAATCCACTGCCCTATACTACGAACGATACGCGATGACAGGGGTTTGCAACACATGTGTGGATACACGGAACTGTGGGACGCTCCGTTCGTTGCGCCATCTCTTGTCCACCCGCACGAATTAATTCCTAGACCAAATATATATATATATATTCGAAACTGAAGCGATTTATCAACATATTTTAACTACTTGCTCTCTTGTAGTCTCTGCAAAGTCAAAACGAACAGAGAAAATTTTGTTAATAAAAGCACATGGTCGCTCATTCAGTAAACAACTGTGTATATTTCAAAACGAATAGTACATTTTGCGGTAATCTTCCAGGGACTTTTTTAATTCACTGACATACTGTCCATCAGTTTTCTTTCTTTCTTTCTTTTTTTTTTTTTAATGTTTAATTAGATTTAAAACTATACTTACAAACATATGTAACACACATATAGGCGGCTAAAGTATGACACAAGATCAAAAATAAACGTGAGGAGAATTAATATAGCCTGTGAAAATATTGTCAAGAAAATATAGAATTATTCTCGATTTCAGCGGGATAAAACAAAGGATTCAACACTAATATTAACCGTTTTCGATCATTTTCTGTTATCCCACCTACTTTTCCCTAGGTGTGCTAGGGGGTTCTTACTCCTACTTGGGGCTGAACTTGGATTTGAAAGACAAAATCATAACTGTAACTAACCAACTCATGGACCCCGAAAACTATGGATTTGACACTACTACCGGCCATTTTCAATCATTTTATCTCCTCCTACAACTCTTAGGTGTGCTGGGAGGTCTTATTCGCACAGTACTGTTTCCCAAACTAAGTAAAATATGCATCAAGTTTAGATAACATTGCTCCAAGTATTTCAGAGTTATGCTAGAACACACACATTATATATATACAGTATGTATCCATTTTTATATACCATATACAGGGTGCATCATTTAATTTGATACGTCCTTCTAATTTTTAAACTCAAAGATACATAATATTGAAATTTCGTATTATGCAAATATCAACAAGAGAACACTATTTGATATACACAGCAATATAACCAGATTACCAGTGTTGTCAACCCAACATAAAATTGTAGTTTTTTTTTTTTTTTTTTAAATGCCATTACGTCAAGTTATTGCATATTTCAAATCTACGTAATAAACAAAAACTTACATCACATTTCTTATGCAGTGTTGTTAACTAAGGGCACTACAGTTCAGAAACATCGAAAAATAACCAAATTTTGGAAACTTCTACACCAGTAATACTGCAAATGACAAACGGGACAATACTTATTCAAAGTACCTTAGTGTCGAATTCTATGGTCATATGCCATATCTCGAACAAGAAGAAACGAAGTTACGAGGAATTGAAAATTTGACTTTCTTCAAAGAACTCTAACTTCAAAAAAGTGCTTAAATAAGTATCACATCGAATTATGTACAAGGTTTCCAATAAATGTAAAGATCATAATGCCGTTTACAGCAGTTTGATATCTCAAACCGATCTGGAGATCTGAAAAAAAAAATGTAAAAATTCCTGTATTGCTTACAATGGCGTATTTCTGGGAACTTTTAAAAAAGGTTACGGTTTTCCTTTGTTTCTATAACATCCCAATTGGCAAGTACAATTACAAGAAAATCTCGAAATTACATAATTTTTAGCAGTGTTGCAAATTTTATCGGTGTTTATCACATCTTCAGAACAGTTTGAGATGTAAAATCATTATAAACAGTATTATGATCTTTACAGTTAGTGAAAACTATCTCTGTGATCGAACGAGCTACTTTTCTGAACAAATTTTCGAAATAAAATCTTTCAGATACGATTTTTCGAAATAAGTAATTTTCAATTCCTTGCAGCTTTGTTCGTATTCATTCGAAATCCATCATATCGCGACCACAGAATTAGATACTAAAACACTTTCGATCTGCATTGGCCTGTCACACTGACTAGAGTAATTATTGCTATAGATGTCACCAAAATTTGGATGTTTGAGACTCAGTAGCGTTCTTAGTTTGCCGCACTAACAAATGTGATAATGTAAGTTTCTGTTTGACATGTAGATTTGAAATCGGGTGTAGTGCCATTTAAAAACAAAATTTTACACACATCCATGTGTATTTTCAATATGTATATAAAATGGGGGCAGACTTCGCCACTATGTAGGTTAATTATTTTATGCTTCTTGCCGTTTTTTAAGACTTCTAAACTATTCTATGTATAAGTGTCGGAAGTCTTACAGAACGGTCTTATCCGTCCGTCTGTCGAGGGGTATCAGAGAGAAACGGTAAGAGACACTGAGATACGGTCTCTTGCAATGGATTCAGCGTTCCAGGGATAAGTTCCATCTTCTCTGTTATCTCTATTCAAACTGGAAAGAGCCTCAAATTACATTTCCTGTCTCAGAGTTTATCGCCATAGAACGAAACGGTAATAGATAGCGAGGTTTTTTTTTTTTTTTTTTTTGCAAACGATTCAGTATCTTATGGCAACATATCATGGCTATCCACAAAACACTACCGATGACGGAAATGGTTCAAATTTGCTATTATTTCCGGCTTCTATATTGATTCCCGTAGAACAAGAACGATACATACTATCAACAAGCTTTTTCCAATCGACTCAGTGTCCCAATGATAGGTGCTATCTTCTCCCTTAACCTTCTATTCAAACTTGAAGTGGCTGAAATAAACGATTTTTGGTTTCAATCTTTATCGCCATGGAAGAAAACAGTAAAGGATAGCGAGTAATGGCTTTTTTTTTTTTTTTTTTTTTTTTTTTTTTTTGAATATATGGATTCAATGTCTGATGAACAGGTTCTATCTTTGATCTTATTACTCTATTGCAACCAGTCCATACAGATGTCCCAAGAACAGGGTCGATTCACTGTTCCAAGAGTAGGATCCATCTGCTTTGTTAACAATCTATCCAAATCGGAAGGGGTTAAACTATTTCCGATTTCAACGTTTATGGATCGCCATGGAACGGAAACGGTAGCAGATAGCAAGAAGCGGCTTTTTAAAACGATTCAGCATCTCAAGATAACATATCATGACTATCCACAACACTCTACCGGTACCAAAACCAGAAGTGGTTAATATTAACTATTATTTCCAGTTTCAATACTGATTTCTGCAGAACAAAAACGGTAAATGCTATGAAGAAGCAGGTTCTTACAATTGTTTCAGTGTTCCAATGATAGGTTCTGGGTTTAACGTCCCGTTCAGCAGCTAGGCTATATGAGACGTGGACCTACTGGTTAACGTGGAATCCGAACCGGGAATTGAACCCAGGTCTCCCACACCATAGGCGCGTATGCTAACCGCTTAGCCACGAAGGAGCTCCCCAATGATAGGTTCTATTCACTCCCTTAACTCTCTATTCAAAACCGGAAATAGTTTAAATAAACTATTTTTGGTTTCAACCTTTATCGCCACAGAACAAAAACAGTAAGATAAAGGCTTTTTGTATGGATTCAGTGTCCAAGGAACAAGTGTCCAATCTTTCACCTTATTATTCGATTCCAATCCGTACTTAAGATGCACTACCTTCAAGTTTGAGTGCTGAATTCGAATAGTTTGGAAGTCTTAGTTTTAAAGTGTAAAACGATATTCATTTGTTTATTTTATTTTTATTGTTTTTTTTATTTTTTGGCTTTCTACCTCTTTTTGAAGTCGATTAATATATTTTCAGTTTTTATCTTCTACTTTTTCAGCGCTTTTTGTTTAAGTGGGTTAATTTTTTTGAAAAAGAGTTTCTTTTTTCTTACTTTTGCATTTTTCGTTAACCCAGTAGTTCAGGTTGAGCTAAAAAAAAAAAAACAGTTTCTTTGAAGGAAGGAAAAAAGTTTTTTCCATTTTTTTTTTTTTTTTTTTTTTTTTAAGTATTTGAAGTTTAGTGGAGAGAACAGTACCTTCTACCTTGGGTCTTTCCATTAGTACACGAAAAAACATCTCTAATTACTACATTCTGAACAAAAAATTAAACAATCACAGAAAATCGGTCATTCGATAGGAAAGAGAAGGTGCAAATCAATGTATGCACTCTACTTCCAACGCATTGTCTATAGAGCTACTACTTTAATATCCAATGCTAAAAATGTTCTACTAAAAAGTTTATTAATGTTAGCAATAACTGTTCTTAAGAGCATGCCTTACTAAAACTAATACAAAATTTACCATTTTTGTTTTGCTTGTTTTTCGTAAGTGAAAGGAGATAATGAAATGTAACTTACCACAATCATAGATAATGTTATTCTACAACAGAAACTATGAACCTGAAAAATTTCCAGTGATGCCATCCATAGAAATTACAGTGTTGCCATTGCCAGAATAACAACGCCCCTAAAATCTAAGTTAAGGCAGCGACTACAGGAACGATCTCAACTACATTTGGATATGTATCATGTTGTTCTGGTTTCCTGTGACTATGTATTTTTTAGTAAGGCAGCCTCTTAAAATGTAGCACATTTTGTGAAGCAAAATTATCATATAAAATTTATGAATACTAAACGAAAACTTCTTTACAAATTTATATACCACTTATAGAGGCACGAGAAAGAACATTTTACACAGTGTCCTCAAATTTCTTATTTCAAAAATTCTGACATAAGAAAGAAAGAAATTCTACGAAGAATAATGTTAACACTTTAAGCACTAAGTACCAAAATGAAATATTTTACTCCGGGGCCAGAAGCGTTAACTGTGCTTAACATATATGTACATGGTCCCTAGTAATAGACCAAATGTGCATAAAATATAAACACATGGCCCACGGTTATTTCGCCTAGACTAAAAGTAGGCGGTGATGATGAGAAATGGATGAAATAGTGAAATTAATAAACTGGGAAGAAACGGGAGAACCCCGAGAAAACCCACGCACGCGGTGTTTGTCCACCACAAAGTTCACTTGGCGTGAGCCGGGATCCAACCAAGGACCCCCATGCATTAGAGGTGAGCGCTCTACCACTGAATCACCGCGGCCCTGCACATGGGCTTAAAATGTTAACTGTTAAACTAACATCATACCCAAAATAGCCATTTATAGTTTGAATTTTGTAAACTGAACTCTCTGAAGGTCAGAAAAAAATATTTCCTGAACATCAAACGAAACGTGAGCGAAGTTTTGTATCTGTTCCTTGGTTAATTGTACTTTTTTCTTGCCTGCCAGATTCCATTTAGGCAACCAGTAAGGCACATACATATATCTAGATGTATAACTTTCAGACACTTGGTTAGGTAACCAAAATGGCATTTGGGATATGGTGGATGCATAACATACACTTGCTGACAATAACTGCAATGCCCGTTTGAAAACAAATCAAGATTCAGCCAATCTGGGCTGAATATAGGACTCAAAGTACTGGATGTTGTAAACGTACGTTCGTAATTGCAGAATCCAGTACAGAGAAACAAAAATGGTACTTGAACAATAAAAAGTCAAAAAAAGCGAAAATTTCCGTTTTTTTTCATAAATTCAGTTTTTAATCGAGAAGAAAATCTTCGAAATCAGGCTTTCTTAAATCTCTAGATCCTGATGAAATTTACATGGAACTGTCGGTGAGCCATACACATTTCTAAAAATCAAAACCAGTACACGCCCGTCGAAGTTATGAGTGAACATACATACAGTAAAATCAGTTAACAACGGAACTAACACAGTCAGCTGCTCATGAGTTTCATGGTCCTTAGCTCCGAAAACTACAATCAAATCCTGATGAAGTTTACATGAGAAAGCAAAGGAAGCATGCTCTTTCAAATAACGTGTGCATCTAGATCCAAGTTATGCGCGATCATATCCACAATATATATTGAATCGAATTGAGGATATCTTTTTGAATCAAAATATCCAATAAACAGTATTTCAATCAAAAATTATCTGGAGAACTAAATATACTGTACCCAAACCCAAACTATTAGTTAACTCAGTATGATATACTAATTGCGTAGAAAATATGAAAACTCGATTTAGGGGCCGTTCAAAAATTTTGTGACCCCTGCTCCAAAAACTAATTATTGGCCAAGATCGCAATCTTTTGATTCATTTTTGGTTTTCTTAATTTTCTTGTTTCTTTTTAAGTTGATTAAAAGGGGGAATTCCAAAATAGTTAGCTACAACTGACAAAATATCAAAATACAAGAAAGACGTTTGTGCTACGGTGGGCGGGACAGAGCTCGCATGGGTAATACATGTGTTGCCAGTAGCGTAGCCAGGATGTGTGTTTGGGGGGGGGGGCAAGTGCTGTTATAGGTACATATAGAAAAATTACAAACAAAAAAATATATAAACATAAAAATATATAAAACATTGCAAACATCAAAGTACCAAAGTACATTGTCGGACCTCTTTGGGGGGGGCCGGCCCCTCCGGCCCCCCCCCTTCCCTACGCCACTGTGTGTTGCGTATAGAGTCGTAGTGGGAAACCACAGAAGAAAGAAGCATTTGGATTGACTAAGAAGGTAGGAAGCTAATATAAAGGAGAATTTTAGTGAAGTGGGGAATAACAATACTACTACCTCTTTTTCTCCTCAACTATAGGTTAGTGTGCAACATGGAAATTTAAAACTTGGGGAAGTTATTTTATACTTTGATAAGGTCTCTTCTTCGTAACTGCATCTAGATATTCTATCCTTGGTCTTCCTCTTCCTGGTTTTTCCTTCTGCCTTTCCGTCTATAAACACAGTGACCAATTGGAGTGCCGAATAAGATGGCTATACGTGCTGCATTAAATAGCTTGGCACAAGATACAATCAAAGATAGTTTTGTTTCCGTAACTATGGAACTTCCTAAAAATCTATATAAAAGTAGGTTTATGAACCTTCCTCCAGTAGAACCTATATAAAGGCTTCACTTCTCAACCTTCCTATTAAAAGGTAGATTTATGAAAATCTGATATCTTCAGTTTCTTTATAAAAGTAAACAGGATCTAAACAGGAAATAACTTGCTCCAATGAGAGCGCTGATTCATTATTTTATCAAGACCACTTCGATAAAATTACTAAATTCGATCAACGCGTCCTTACAACTAAGTATCTCGTTTAACGTGTTATATTGTTGCTAAAAATTATAAAACCATGCTAACTCAACAAGATCGTATGTAAGAAACGAATAAAATTTATGGCATCACAATGTAAAACTGCAAACATTGCCGAGCAGTGCCTGCCATCTGCTGGTAACTTCTGTAAGTTACGTGTTCTCTATATTGTGTTGCCATCTAGTAGCTGGTGTTTTAACTACTACAAGCTTCGATGCAGCTTAAATAATGTTCGAGTATATTTACATGCATTACTTATTTCATTTTGAAAAGCAGCTGATTAAAAACACTGATTTTATATTTTACGTAGAATTATACCGAATGCAAATAAATAAATAAATAAATAAATAAATAAATACTTCCATAAAAAGAGAGTGCTTCTGGAAGCCGATGTAGGCCTACTAATGTTGTAAACAGAATATTTGCTGATACAACTAAATTATTATGCTAGTGAAGTAAATAGGGCTCATTACGCAAAGTCATGTATCCTACAAAGGTTTATGTCTGTCGTGTTGCTGTGTAATTTATGTGCTTACATCATTTGTCACATATAGTGGGCGTGACACTCGTTTCTACTTACGCAATGGAAACATAAAAAACGAAAGAAAACAAGGTCATGTACCTTTTTCCTGCTACAGAACAAACTACAGTTCACTGCTAAGCATAATATTCCTAATTGTAAACAGAATATTTTTCCCGAACCTCCGAAGTTACAGTCTTGCAATTGGGTAATCCAGCGCCTTATCTTATAAACCATTTGTGACAAAGTTATTAGTGTTTTAACAAACTATTTTACATAACACTAACGTCCAAGTAATAATAATAATAATAATAATATATAATCGCTATTTCGGTAATCTACTTTATTGTTCATTCCTGGGTGATGTACGTGTGATACGTATGAAATCAGAGATTCCGTTTTACGTCCCACGCATTTATCGGTTAGGCTAAAAGAGACTGTGATGATGATAAATGAGTGCAATAGTGAAATGAATAAAGTGGGAGAACCCCGAGAAAATCCCACACACGCTGTCTGTCAATCACAAAAGTCCACTTGGCGCGGGCTGGGATCGAACCAGGGATTCTACGCACCAGGTAAACGCTCTACCACTGAGCCACCGTGGCCCCAGCATCGGATAAAACCCCAATTAAAATTAATAATCAAAAGTGTTGATCCTTTTTAAGCAGTAACCTTGGTATCAAAGAGTAACATTAAATTCAAACAACAGTATCGTATTCAGGAGTGCCCATTGTTTATCCCCTCACTTGATATTTGACGCCTACTCTTTCTAAAGTCGCCTAGTCTTTCACGCCTGTTTTAAAACGCAGTCAATGATTCTAGATTCCATTTTTTTTTTTTTTCAACAGACGGAAGACTGGTATAAAAGTAAAAATTTGAGAACAATTATGATTACATCATTGTAACGCGAATCAATAACGTACCAATACAGCAATACAGCACAGTGTTCTAATTTTAAAAAAGTCAAAATGTAGAATATTTCAAATAATAATAATAATAATAATAATAATAATAATAATAATAATAATAATAATAATAATAATAATAATAATAATAATAATAATGAATAAATATTAACATTAACCCATATATTCCCGAATTATTTTTCGTCACGGATTTCGATATTTATAAATATTAATAAGTTGTTGTCAATAATTGCTAAAATGGTGAAAATAGTTTATGTCTAATGAGTGCATATGTATGGGGGTGGGGTCGAAATCGACCCCCTGGTAATATTGTGGCTAATACTCTGGGTCGTTATCGACCCTGTGGGAAGATATGTATAGGAAGGTCGAAAACGGCCCCATGGAAATATATGTTTTTTTTAAAAAAGTTAGCTGCATGTATGTATGCTTTCTTGTTTGGAGTTCCTTTGAAATAGAACTACCTCACATGCCTGTTCTTCGCACGAGGGGGATACTTTTATGGGAAATATTTGAACCCCTTCTTCCTTTAGGAAACGGATTGCAATAAAAGTGTAATGATTATATATATAAGATAATCTATTTTGACACAATTTTTGAACTTCCCTACCATCTTCGGATACGCCTTTTAATCAAAAAGGACATGATAAAAATACAGTTTCAGGTAGGTATTATGTTCCAAAATTCATTTCAAACGGGTCATTTATTTCCCCGCGATATGATTACACACAACAGATAACATCAATTTCAATATAGTGGGAAAAAAGGTAGAAAATGGTCTTCTTCCTCTCCTTAAAACGGGACATTTTATAAAAACGCTACGAGACGTGTCCCTTTATTTTTAAGGAGGAGTTTACGTAGTTCCTAGCTTGAAGGGGTTCGTGAGATATTCTACAGGGTGGCCCAAAAGTAGGTATACAGTCCCGTACTGGCCTGCTCATTGTATTTCATATAATTTTCTTATTGCTATCAAACAGGCAGACCTAGCTTTTTTATTACTTATTCTTAATGTCTTTTTACTTCTACCTTAAGCCCAGAACAGAATGTTATACTTGATGAATGCAGAGGTGTATACCTACTTTTGGGTCACCCTGTATTTTTCATATAAATTTTGACTCCCGCTTATCCCACTTTAGGATGTCCTCGAGTCAAAGTGATATGATAAAAAAAAAAAGCTATTCGAGATAGGTACTAACATAGTCTTACAATTCATTTTTAAGTATTGAATCGCTTTCCCGAAATGAGATAACAAACATCAACAAACGTCTCTTTCAATGTGGTGAAACCCTGGTTCGATCTCCGGCCAAGTAAGTTTGTGGTGGACATTATCGTGTCATTGGGTTTTCTCCTAATACTCAAGTTTCCTCCTATTTTCTCATTTCATCAATTCTTCCACCATCATTCACCTTAAACCCAGTTCGATGTAGATATTAACTATATTCCAAAATTTATTTTAAATGGTTCGCGACTTTTCTCGTGGTTCGATCACCTACAAATGATTTATTTTTATATATTAGATAGCTTTATCTTTTATACAGGGTGTTCAAGAACAACATTGACAATATTTGGGAGGGGATTTCTGACACCAAGATAGGACAAAAAGTATAGACCAGCCTAGGTGTACAAATGCTTCCTTCCTTTGGCGTGGGAGACCTGGGTTCGATTCCCGGCGGGAGCTCATGTGGTTCGGATTCCACGTTAATCAGTAGGTCCACGTCTCATATAGCCTCGCTGCTGAAAGGGACGCTAAACTAAAATCAACTCAACTCAAATGCTTCCTTTCAGAGTTATAGGCTGCCGAAAACATGAAAAAAAAAGAACTTTAAAGATCCATAGCTCCAATACTAATAGGACTTAAGGAACTAATATGTGCCGTATCCAAAAATTCATGTTTCAGAATCCTAAGGCTCACGCAACATTTTTTGTATAAAGGAGGTATGGCTACGGGCATATAAATTTGAAATTCTTCACCAACTACCTCTATAAAAACTGTTGCGGAAGTACCCTAGGGTTCTGAAACATTGATATTTGGATAGGAGGATATATTATTTCCTAAATTAAGTCTTGACCCAACTACGTAGGTCTCATAGTTTTGAAGCTATGGGCCTTTGAAGTTTATTTTTTCATATTTTCGGCAGCCTATAACTTCGAAAGGAAGCATATGTACATCCAGGATGGTCTCTACTTTTTGTTTTATCTTGATGTCAGGAATCACCTCCCAAACGCTGTCGGTGTTGTTTTGAAACATCCTGTATACGAGTATATATATATATATATATATATATATATATATATATATATATATATATATATATATATATATATATATATATATTTCAACCTATAAAAGCTGAAAGTTGTTCTTGCGTTATACCCTAATCTTTAAAATAACAAATAAAAAACTTCATCATTATTGACATCAATATAAAATAAATGGTATAAAACTCCTGAGTTATTGTTGACTTCTGTTGAAATTCATAACCTCCCTACTCCCCATTCTCTACTAGAGTTACTAATTGATTGGTATTTTACTGCCTTGCTCGTATACTCAACGTATAAGGCTTATCGTTTGCCTACTTTGGACAAATCATAAAGTCAGAGCATATCTCAAAATTCGGTTGATGGCATGTCTGGAAATTTCACCCTGTATGGAATACTCTGTACGCCCACTGAAAATTAATGGAATATGCATTGTTGGATTGCGTATGCGTGGCTTCCTTTACACTCATAATGACCACCATCCAAAGTTTCTGGAATTCGAAATATGGCCTGTTGAAATTTGACTTTTTCGCGATTTTGGACAACCCTAGCTCTTAACATATGCACTTCTCACCATAGGCCCATATGAACTTTTTCTCTTATTTTGATGTGAGGAATCACCTCTTACAGTTTGTCGGTATAGTTCATTTACACCCTGTATATATATACATATCATTTTGCAAATTTATATATGTTGACAGCTGTATAGCTGTATTTTCTTTCTTACCAAAATGTTGCGTTTTATAAATATTTCATCTTCGTTGCGTGTTCGACTAGATAAATTAAACCGTAACTACTCTAGTACTCTTATTGCAGAAGATCAAATATTTGTTCAGAGTGATTTATCTACAAAATTTGAAGAAAAAAGGATAAATAAATGTCAGTCGTTGTCTCGTAAACATAAAAGCGAACAATTTAACTTGGTTTCCTGCAACTGACAACTCATAAACTCATTAATTCAATGAACGAGAAAGATATGATGAAAGAATAATAAGGTATGTCAGTCAAACATCGCATTCTTTTGACTTTTATGACGACTCCACAAAACGTAGCATTCCATGAAATAACGTTACCAGTGGCAGGAATTTGTCAGAGCTTATTTCAATGTTATAGCAACTTTTTTTTAAACCTCTCAATAGCATGAAAGGCAATTAGTACAATAGCAAAGATGAGGAAAACAAAGGGAAAATATGACAAATAATGACTTTTCCTTTACAAGGAATTGAATCGGCTAAGCGGAAGCCTGAAACGGACCATTGTCAACCATGACGACTAAAGCATTTTATATAGCATTTTTGCTCATAATTTGCACATTTCAAAAAATCTAATTTTCGCCAGCCCCAAGCAACCTCAAGTAATCAATTCATTCACAACATGAGGTAAAGGCACCCTATAATTTTGGGGAGAAAACAATTGTAAGTTAATAAATAGATAATATGAAGGCAATAATTATTAAATGATTAATTAAATTGGAAATAACGTCAAATGTGTGTTTCGGATTAAAAGCTACGCCAACACAATATGTCACACAATCTCATTCGTATTAAAAATTTTGAACTTTAACCGAGACAGTGGACTTCAAGATGACCGCCATAATTGTACTGTACAGTAATAAATGCAGGTCCACCTCTATTACACCTATCCAGTGGTGCTATTCAGCCGATTCGCTAGAACCGACTGTTAAAAGATTTCGAGTTCGGAGAACCGTTTTTTATACCCAGACATAACAGTAAATTTTACCTAGCTATACCCCGGAACAGTAAAATTTAGTTTAACTATCTTTGTAGAAATTCTTACAGCTACAGGGTTAACATAATCTCTGAGAACAAGGTAGAAACGTTTATTTCTTAATCTCAAATACTCAGATATCAAGAATGAGAACTGAATCAAATGAGTGTAGTGATGAAAGTCACTGATACATCTGAAACGCATACATCCCATTATCAACAACTGTCGATCCATTGCTAGATTACGATATTCCCTATATATATATATATATATATATATATATATATATATATATAGGGAAAGTCCTCTGAATTGAACCATTTTTAAAAAATGTGTTACATTCCTAAGAATAATGGATTTTTTTAAAAGAAAAACTTAAGTACCTACATCATTAAGTACTGTCTTAGGTAGTGTATGAAATTGTTCATAAAGCGTGTTACTTCGCTACATTAACTAACTAACTAACTCTATGGCCTATGGAACCCGGAGGTTCAGTGCCGCGTTCACAAAAGCTCTCCACTGACTTCTATCCTTAGCTAACTGGATCCAGTTTCTACTTTGTATTCCTATCTCTTGCGAGATCCATCTTAATATTATCCTCCCATCTGCGCCTAGGTCTTCCTAATGGTCGTTTTCCGATGGGTCTACCAGTCAAGACTTTGAAAGCGTTTCTACTTTCTTCCATTCTAGCTACATGACCTGCCCACCTAAGCCTCCTAGACTTGACGACCCTAACAATGTTGGGTAAACCGTATAAACTATGTAGTTCCTCGTTATGAAGCTTTCGCCATTCCCCATTCTCGTTCCTCTTGGGTCCGAATATTCTTCTCAGGATCCTGTTCTCAAATACTTTCAGTCTATGTTCTTCCCTCAGAGTAAGCGACCATGTTTCGCAACCATACAGAACAACAGGCATGATTATCGTTTTATATATTTTAAGCTTCAAATTCCTCGACAGAATTCGCTACATTAATTTACCTAAGTCTTAGAACTCTCACAGTTTTAGCGTTGCATGATTCACAGTATAAAAACTCTAACTGATAGTGATTGTACGAACAAAATGAAGAACATTATCAATATGTAAAGATATTAAAGTCATTACACAATATATCTAATAATTATTATGGTGTACATGTTGTTATATTACATCGTTCGTGGATCTCTTGTGACCTGGAATGATTCTGGTAACTTCTAGATGAATTTAAGGAAAACATCAAAGCATAAATTTTATACATAAATTTACAAAACGAAACGTGAATTTTTTATATTAAAAAAACGAGACGATAAAAGCTTTTCGAGAATCGACACGAGACGAGAAATGTTTTTTTCGAAAATCGAGAAGACATTTACGACACGACACACGAGAAACTTATTTCTTATGTCGTCTGGTGGGCATATTACTTTTGATATTAGCCGCAGAATGACAGCATCGTAACACCCATTAGTCCACATATTTCCCTGGGTTATATTGTGACAAAGATAATCCTACTCGTGATTAATATGAATGCAGAATTTGTCCGTTCAAACAGAGATGATCTAGATTAAATTATTATTAGGGTCATCTAAGAAAATTCACATTCACAGACTCAAGGGCTAAGTTTTTCTATTTTTCTATGATAATGTATGTAACTTTAGATTTAATAAAGTATAGTATTTTATGTGTTAAAACTAAATTTCAGACGCTCTCAATAATCCGGCACTTTAACAAATCCGGCACCTGTCTTTGCAAGGAATGGTCGGATTAGAGAGAGCCTAACACGGAAACTACAAACAGAGTGGCTGCGGAGGCAAGCGTTAAAAAATCTAATCAACTGGAAGAAATTAGTAGGCGATACAAAGTATTGCTCGTATTAACTTTTAAATGCATATAGCCTATTGTTGTTCCAGCCTTAAAAACAATTTAAATTGAAAAACAAAAAAGTTTAATTTACGAAAAAAATAGAAAATTGCTAGAAAACCTGCATTTTTGAAACTTCAGAAAAAAAGGAACCGGCAATTTATACTGTTACGAACCAACTCCAAAAAGCAATAATAATGAACTGCATTAGACAGTAAAAAGAATCACGCGCTAGAAGTTTCGATTTTGTCCGGTAGATGCCAACCGCTGAAGGATGTCTGCTGCCATCTAACAGCACGATGTGTAACTTCTATTACCTTTGTTTCAATAACAGAAAATGGGATATGGATAGCTCTCGTTACAGTCGCCGTTACCGTTGAATACGTCAACGGACTCTATTCAATTAACGAACTTAACGAAGATAATCGCTCTAGCTTCTATTGCAAAAATAAATTTAAAAAAAAATCATTTTCGTTCAAGATTTACTGTTCAACCAAACTAACGGATGTATTAACATTAGAATCTTGTAAGTTTGACTTGCGTGACAGTGAAAATAATAATAATAATAATAATAATAATAATAATAATAATAATAATAATAATATATTGAATACATGTAGACTTGCATGAGTGTTGTGTGTGTGTATGTATGTGCAGACAACAGACTTCCTTTGTTTTGTCTGCATCCAAACCCATTCATAGACTCATATAAAAGAGAGAGAGAGAGAGAGAACAGCATTTCGTTACGGAAGTTGTCTGTTTTGTCGCTTTTCCAGAGAACTCATCCAGGTCCATCAATCTTCACGCCTCGTTGATACTCCTGCACAATCTGACCCAAATATCATCTTTCTTCCTTCTTTTCTTTTTCTTTTTTTTCACGAGCCAAGTTCAGAGAAACTCATTTCTGGCTACGTGTCGTTGACGCTTCTCTCATGATATAGCAGATGTCACCACCATTCACATCCCATTTAAACATTAGATGATTTACAGAATTGCGATCCACAGTAAGAAACTTTATTTCTGCTCCAAGGACGAATAATTAAAAAGAAAAACGGAAGTTCTCTTAAGGCAGCGTATTTCGAACTTCTTTCAAGTAAGGACAACTTTTATTAGTCCTTCGAAAGGAAATGTATTAACCCCTTTCTGCATGATTTTTTTTTCTTTTAACGAAAAAAAAATGATCAGTATTGGAAATCCTAATATGGCAACTTGAAAAATGAATTAAAACTTGAATTTTAGATTTTTCACTTAATTCCGACGAGAAATAAGTAAGTGCCATATATGACACACTTACAACTCTCAAAGAACATGCCAGATGACATCAAAATATCTTATTCATATACGTCAATATCTCACACAGCAGGCAAAACAGCAATTTGATGCCTTTGATAAATAAATAAATAAATAAATAAAAACTAAAGTGAAAAAAGGGTGTGCGCGATATATGGCACGAGATTCTCAACTATAGCGTGTGGACAAATTTCATTTTTGGATCAAAAGATCCAATACCTTTCAATCAAAAAATTTTCTTGTACGCCTTATATCTGGAGAACTTACATATAGTGTAGCCAAACCCAAACTGTCACTTAACTCAGTATGATGTGCTTATTTCCTAGAAAATACGAAAACTCGATTTTGGGGCAGTTCAAAAATTTTATGGCCCCTGATCCAAGATATTTCAATCACAAATTTTCTTGTATGCCTTATATCTGGATAACTACATATAGTATAGCCAAATCCGATCTATCACTTAACTCAGTAGGATGTGTTTATTTCGTAGAAAATACGAAAACTTGATTTAGGGACCGTTCAAAAATATTGTGGCCCCTGATCCAAAAAGTAATTATTGGTCAACACTGCAATCTTTTGATGCTTTTTTTTTTTTTTTTTTTTTTGATCATTCCTAAAATTCTTGTTTGAATTGTTTCCGCTGTCTCTTTTGGACTAATGTTTAATCTAAGAGGACCACAAGAGTAGACCACAGTTTGAGAAACATTGTCTTAAGCCCAACGGCGCCGACTTTCCAAAATTTATGTGGGTGCATATCAATGACGGGACGTGTTATATGTTTTCAAGGGAGTCTCAATATTTTTCGATTTCCTTTTAGTTAAAATCTCTTGTGAACACTGTCATAAAGGTCTGTGCTGTGATAAAGTAAAATATACCGGTACCATAAGGATAAATTGGGGTTGCCCTAGCACAATCGGCAACACGGCTGACTTAAACGCAAGAGAAACGGGTTCAAACTCAGATCCAAAGTTATGGATAAGTTACTGTAATGAATATTCTCAACATATGTAATCGTAAAATTAAGTGTATATTTTAAACAACTTACATGATGCACAATGATTGCAAGAGGCAATTATATTATCAACACGTTACTTAACGAAAATACCACATTCATACAAACTAAAATGAAAAAAATCTTTATGAAAGCAAATAATTTTAATGGTGTTGCAGAAAGAACTGTGCAAGGATTTTGTTGTAAACATAAACTACAAAATGACTAACTTAAGTGTGTTGCTTTGTTGCCTTTGCACAAATAATTTGGAACAAACAAAAATGTTTTAGAGGTTAGAATTTTTCATTTCCATCTCAATGTTTTAATTGCTTATTATTTTCTGATAATGGCAAGTGAGAATTATTTATTTTTATTTTGTTTCTATCAAACTAAAAAATCTTGTGGATGCGGCACACCCATAAGATTATTTGTGTGGGTGCTGGAGCTCCGGAGCACCCACGTAGTTGGCGCGCAAGCTTAAGCCAATGGATGAGTTGCCTCACTCGAAAACAAAGCGTCAAAAGTACTTCCAAGCGGAATACATGAAGAAATAGTGTATATAGCAGTTGAATCAGTCCTTGTCTCCACACTCGTTTTCAAAAAATAAAAAAACCTTTTTGGTGTCACCGTTCATTACTTCGACCTTTTGCTAGTAATGTATGAGTTACTGTTAGGATTTAGGATTTTAGATTTCTGGGCTTTCGACTTCTATAACCATGTTAGCCCGTCAAGTATGAGGGATAACGTCTCTCGGGGATCACACTATCCGGGAAAGGGAAGGAAGAAAGGATTAGGAAGGAAAGAAACGACCTCGAACCTATAGGTACCACCCCGGCATTTGCCTAGTGTGAATGAGGAAAACTCAGGAAAACCTCAGGATGGCTGGCCTGAAAAAGCGTTTTACACTTTTTCGAGTGAGTGCTCCCACAGGGAATCGAACCCGGGACCGCTGAGTTACTATTAGGGTTATGTGCATAGACTAATTGTTAGAAGTATGTGTGTCAGTATTACAACTGTGTGTGTGTCACCACTAGAAGACGACGACAAAAATATATACAATCTGCTATTTAATAGTTTTTTTCTGGTTTACTGGTGCAGAATATACCAGTTTGAAGTCGTAAAGGAAAATCACTCGCAATTATGTTTTCTTCATGGTGCACTTTCATACGACTCTATCCAACAACATACGACATTGCCTCCTGACTAACTGGGCAACCAAGCCTATTTTCTGTACATGTATGGAATTTCTGGCATCGTAAGAGTGACTGTATTCCATCCATTGGTTGCGTTACAGACAGTAGTTTCGACCAGTCAAAACGGCCATTTCAATCGCACCAACTTAATAGTAAAATTATGTTGCGCAGTGTTTCATGAAATACAGTTTATATTTAACGAGCGCCTTATATAGTGTAATATCCGAAACATGTGCACTCGGTATTATGATAGTTACTGATGGTTATAGGGCTTACAACCGTTTCGGGAAAAAAGATAGAACTTAATTATTTTTCCTCATGAGTGTAGTTCGCTGAACTATGCTGGAAGGAAACAATACTTTTATTATTATTATTCATCATGTATTGTATCATATAGATTGGAAAATTGTTTATAGAACGAAGACAGTGCCCCAAGCCCCAATCTCCGCATACTGATTCTTTCCCTCTTCGTCCTTTCTTTATTTCTTACTGTCTTTATTTTTATTTTCCCCTCCTCTCTCACTCTTGCGTGCATGTGTCATTGAATTCTTATGAAACGATTTCATTCCAAAGTGCTTTGTCAGCAACTATATTTACAAAATCGTTTAAAATATTTATAGCAACTGAATGTGCTGAAACGGTATACTTAAATTCTTGTCATATCAAGTCTTCGATTATTAAATTCCTGCTGACTTTTTTTTTAATACCTGAAATACAATCATATGATATTATTTGAACTTCTAAAATGATACAATTAGTTGAACTTCTAAGCTAATGAATACATACTCGTACCCTTGGTAAAAGTCCAATAATGCTTGAAGTTGCTTTCGAACAACGAAGCTATTCAGTATTTGAGCTGTGAACTTAAAATTTAACATATATGATAGCCAGTGTATTTAGGATTTTCTTTTTTTTTGGGGGGGGGATATGCACAACACGTGAATAAGCACTTATGTTTTTCCTTAGAAATGGTAAGAAGGATTATTGTTGTACGTGGATTTCGGGGGTGGGGGGCTTAAGCCCAATAGCCACCTCCCTAAATACGCCACTGGTGATATCCAAAAAATCGAACCAAATCCGTTACACCAATATTGAGAACGCTAACCATTCAGCCTTCTCGAGAAAGCAAAAGTGAAGAGTTTCTATTTATTGACGTTCCATTACTACAAACCAAGATTAATGATGTTGTGTATAATATACATTTGCAATAACAAGTACAACACTGTTAGGAACGTATGGTCAACGCTAGAAAAGACAAACAACGCTAGATACAAGCTGCTATAGTTAATAGTGTATATTATTTTTATGTATACCAAAATCACTTGGCGTAACACCCCTTTTTATGAGCCTGAGCCGCTCCAACGCCATCTGTTAGCGACCGGCTGAATTACGTCCAGCCTATCGATCAACACGTGGTCAAGGCGTTGTGTCGCCCTGTCTCTAACAGGCGTATGGAAAGCTTTCTAGACCTAGTGGCCGTCACGTCTTTCATTCACGTAACTCCCCTATTTTACTTCACGATGCTGAATGGACGCCGTAAATTGGGAAACACCAGCCGGGAATCGAACCCGGGACTACGCGGACGTGAGTCCAATGCTCTAACCACTACAGTACGGTGTTCCTTCTATTTTTACGTACGCACTTACAGCTTACAGATGACGAGAAGAACCCTAGCAGAAGTAATGTGACGTAGGTATGGGCTCGCCCACTTTTCGGACGGGGGTTTCAAATGACACCACGGAATAGCACACAGATAACTGCCCAGAGTAGCAGACGACATCTAAGTATAGACCACACCTCAAAAACCGAAAATGAACTTGACCGTGTCGTTGACCTTTCCCCGCTACTCCTCTTTTAGGGCTCTTCTCGTCATCTGTGAGCTGTACATAAATATGTATTCGCGTAATAATAAGAATAAAAACAATCTGCCCCAGCAGGATAAAAAATATTAATCACTGTATTATTGGTAATAAACGACGTTTTTTCAGTGTTACAGAAATTAATTTTCTCGAAAACTACACATGAGAGTTTACCATCAAGTATCTTGTTTAATTCAATTCGATGTGATCTATCGATTGATATATGTTTCAAGTTTAAGAGTTACTGATAGTTTTGGCCTATATCTCATACTTTTGGCTCCTCAAACTATTGGTATTCAGCTAAGAAAAAAATTCTGGTTCTTCAGACTCGGGGTAGTAAGCTAGGAATTAAAAAACAATCTCTTGGTTCTCCAGATTAGTAGTAGTCGGGTAAGAATTTTTTTAAAAAAATCTTTTGGTTCTTCAGACTAGGGGCATTCGGTTAAGAACTAAAAAGGGAAAATCTTGGTTCTTTAAACTGGAGGTAGAAACTGGAGCTAAGAACAAACAAACAAAAATCTTGAATCTGGGGTTGTTGGCTAGGAAGAAAGGAAACTACCTTTTGCAATAAATCAAGTATAGTATATTCCTGTTTACGAAAGAATAAACAATTTAAGACCAATTGGGGAAGGGGATGATGGTGAGAAGCTCCACTGATGTAAGTAATGTTTTATTATTTTTTTATTAATATATTCGTACTGTTGATTAAAATACATACATCTCAAACTAAGGGAGGGCAACTGTCTCCTTCCCCCCGTAATAACGCCCCTAAACCTAAACCCAACAACATGGTGCTAACGGAAGACTGATTTAAAAGGTGGAACTCAAGATATGCATACTACAGTTAAAACTGTATATAAAGGTAGTCAAAAACGGAAAACTTCTCGTTTAGCTCGCCGTAAGTAAACTAGGAATAGTAAACCTTTCCACGCGAAATATACCTGGGGCCGCGGAGATCACCGAACAGTAATGAATAAATCAGATTAATCATATACTGATTAATTATATTGACTCTCGATAGCAACATAAACATATATAAACAGAATACATCAAAAAGATAGGACGTATAAAAATTACAAATAAAGGAATAGAGAGAAAAAATATAGGAAAAAAAGAATACCCATACGCAGTAGATGGCTGAAAATACGATCAACACGGAAGCAGCACATGAAGATACAATGTGTGTATTGTGTATAAGAGAAATTTTGAACAATGGATTACTCGGAACTTGGAATGGCATGAAGCAACGAACAAAAAGAATGAAACCAGCAGAAAAAAATGGTACAATAAGGAACATGAATTTACTGTGGCAAATAGACCTTATATACTGTATGTTAAAAGATAAAACTGACTGCGAGGAAACAAGACAATATAGTGTAAAGAAAGAAAAAACAGGAAATGTTGAAAACCACGATTGAAGACATAAGTTTTTCAGTGGACAAACTGAAACCAGAAAGTGTTTTATACAGCAAGCAACACAATGAACGGAGTTAAGATTCCCGGCACGTATCAGAGATGACGTCCCTCAGTGAGCACACTATCAGTGAAAGGGAGGGAAGAAAGCATTGGGGAAGGAAGGAAGCGGCCTGGAACCTATAAGTGAACCTCATTCAGGGTGGCTGGCCTGGAAAAGCTTTTTACACTTTTTCGACCAAGTGTCCCCACCGGGGAATCGAACCCAGTACCGCTCGCACAAGAAGCGGGACGCGGACCCACACAACTTCCTGAAAATATTGTAAATCGACTGGATCCAATAAAAGGAGTCGAAGATGAAGAATGGGGCACAGAAATAATAGATCAAGCAACAACAACACCAAAAAAAGATAAACAGGATTAGTAGGTATATGAAGTACTATCAGGGGAAGAAATAAGGATGATTAGTAAATTAAAAATGAATAAAGCTCCAGAAGACAGAATAACAACTGAATTAATAAACCTAGACTGAAGCAGAGATGACTGAGGATGTGATGAAAGATTTATGAATAATGAGTGCGTATAAATTGAAAGACAAGGCAAAATCTAGAAAAGAAGGAAGGCATATAATGAAAGAAGCTAATGCCCACAAAAAACAAAAAAACGACAAAACAGGATGGCAGGTATTATTCTTTTTTTTAAAAAAAAAAAAACTTCCTTAATCAAGTTTTCGTTTTTTATTCGACTCGTATTGTCTAGAGTAGTGCTTCTCAAACTGTGGTCCTTGACGTCGGCCCTTGTGAGTCCTCTGGAATTAATGGTATAAAACAGAAAGGAAAGAAAGAAAAATTCAAGTTGCTTGCGTATCGCACACAATTTAGTTGAGAATCTCAAACAGGCACAGATTACGCAATTAACAGATGAGCTTATTAAGGTAAAGATTATATAAATTATTATAGCTTATATGAATGTATTATTGTAAAATATTATTGATATTATTTACTTACTTAAAAAAAACTAATACGTATTTTTTTTCTATTAATATCGACATAAATAGAATTTTCCGGTCCATAAGTTACCGGACTACAGCCATTGGAAGAAAAATAGGAAGTCTGGTATCATTCTTTTAGCTTGTTTATTTAAAATAATCTCCATTTGAAGTAATACATTGTTGAGCACGTATTTCCAACTTTTTTAAAAACTTAGGAAACTATTTTGCGGGCATCCTGTTCAGCTGGTCTGTCACAGCTTTCTAATCTCTTTGATTGTATCGAATTTTTTACCATATAGTTCCAACTTCACCTTGGAAACAGAAAATAATCGAGCGGAGACAGTAAGGTCTGGAGAGGATGGTACAAGATTACGATTTGCTTTTGAGCCAAAAACTGTGGAACAAATCTTACGCACACTTTCAGTTTTCTCAAGTTTTTGGTTAAATTCGTAAAACCACAATTTTCTGTATATTGAGTGTACCGGCTAATAACTAAGACGGTCACTTTTCAATCTTCTTTGACCACTTTGGAGACGGCTGCAATGTTGTCATCGGTTCGGGTTGTTGTGTGCTCCTCGTCCTTCACTGACTTCTTACCCTCTCGAAACCGTTTATGTCACTCAAAAACGGTTGTTTGTCTTCAGAGGCCGTGTCACTTTACAAGAACTTGTAGCTGTCATTAAAAAAAAAAAAAAAAAAAAAAAAATCTTGAAACCCAATCTTTCTATTTACTGTGTACATACTACAACTTCTTTAAAGCAAGAAAGGTATTTCCATCTATGCAGCACTGGACTCTAGTGGACAAACAGTGAACCTCCTCATTAAAAACGTGTATTTTGGCGCACTCCCCCTCCCTGTCCAAAATAATCCATTGTTCAGAAGCGGCGAAACTGTTTTTTTCCTTTGTCAGCGGGAGGGCGATAGCAGATAGCAAGCAAGACGTCCCAGAAAGTTGCACACTGTTCAACTCCTTGCAGGATGGAAAAAATGTTTTATGACCCTTTCAAGACTATGTGTACATGGTGAAATATGATAGGGTTTCAAGATTTTTTCTTCTAACGTGGCAACCTTTTTTTATTGCTGCATCAGCATAAGCTTTCTGAATCATTTTTAGCGTGTCTGTTGCAGATGTATCGGCTTTCGCTACACGTTGTTCGTCCATCTCGTGCATTTCACACTTTGACACAAACAACAGCGGTGTGGATCACACGCCTTGTCTTCTAAAAACCAGTGGATATGATGGTTCTCAACCTTTTTTGATTGACGACACGCTTTACTGAACGTCCAGGTCATAAATAATAATACTATCTATTATAACATTGAAATCTATTAGTTTTTATAATGACTCTACGTAACACTAAGCATTATTGCTGCCGCTGGAGCTGTTGACTGTACAGACTGTCTCGATTTTAACTAATTAATATTATTATTAAATTCTTATGATTTTTAAATTCTAAAATTTCGCAACACACCTTAGGGGACTGTGTGACCACCAGTGTGTCGCGACACATCGGTTGAGAACCACTGTTCTAAACTACTGCTACACTAACGCTAATTGCACTCTTGTTACGTAAGCCGAGTACAAGTACTACGTAGTCTAATTCAAGCGCTGTCCCACAAATAGCGTTGGTGGGAAAGCGATGAAAAAAAAAAAAAATAGTCCGCGAATGGATCATACTATGTATGCTCGAAACATTAATTAAAAAATGTATTTTCTTTTTCGAAGGGGACAAGAATAAGGTGATCCTAGAACATTCTGACTTAACAAAAGTGGTCCTCACTTTAAAAAAGTTTTTAAAAAGCTGCTGACCTACAGCATAACGAATTAGAAGTTATCGAAAGAATCTTCCTCATATTATAGGTTTGTAAAGCAATGTTTCTCTGAGAGTGAGGTTAGAAAATATAATTAAAGGTATTAGCGAAATAGTAATTTTATCGAGCAGTCCTGTTGCATTCAAGTTCCCAATACGAGCAAAGTAAGGTGACTAATTCAACATAAAACTCACTTAATTCTTATGCTCAACTTCTTAGATATTAATATTTAACAGTGCAAATCACACGAAAACACTAGGTTTCACTTAATGGCATATAGTATAAGCTATTACCTTGATTTGCTTTTATTTTTCTGGAAGTAACATTAAAACTAATTGAGTTACATACGTTCATAAATGATATGACCGCAATAGCTAGAGAGTCCTTGAAGTTCGATCTGCACAGCAAAGATGCGAAATTACAAAGCACCGTAGGCGTTGGGCTAGACACGCCATTAATAAATCACTGTTCCTTCCGATTCTACACGTTTGGAAAACCGCTAATAACTATGCCGGCAGTCAGTTAATCCTTGCTCTAATGACAATAGAGAGAGAGAGAGAGACAGTCTAGACAAGATTACAGACCAACGTTTCTCGATTTAATAAACGGAAGGTTTCATTAGAATTTCTCACAACTTCATGCAGTTTTCACGTCATTAAAACAAAATTAAATAGTCGCATAGTGAAAGGAGAAACATAATATGAAAAGAAAGCAAGTGTGCATTCATGAAAAAAATAAAAGGTAATAATAATAAAGGAGTAATAATAGAATGGCAAGTGCATGCAATGTGCTCATTAGAAAATTAAAAAAAAAAAAAAAAAAAAAAAGTTGTTCTTGTCCACTCAATGCAAGTACACGTTTTTTGAAAGTAGACAAAATGTTACAATAATCTTTGTGATAGTATTTTGAAATAGCATTTAAAAGTTTTCAAATTATTTTTTTCAACTGCTTAGGCATTTTATTTATTTATTTACTTTTTTTTTAATTTTATAATTGACTCCAAGGCCAACTGAGCTTGTCACAGCATCCCTTCGCGAGTAATTTATCAGCAAAAAAGAAACAGGGTGCTAAATCAACTTGCCTATATTATTAAAACAACATTTCGATATTCAACAAGATTAACAGGCCCCATCACGGGGAAATTAAAATATCGCTAATTTTATAGTAATTATGCGATATCTTTAATCGAAAAATGGAACAAGAGCTCGCTAGACAATATTATTTTACATGAGATACTGTTATCACGACTCACTTATCTGCTTTCGATTTCCAGCTATTTAGAAAATCAACGTTCATTTTTGCGTTTCTAAATGGCTCTTGTTTCTTATCTTTTATATATTTGAAGATATCACATAATTACTGTAGAATTAGCGGTATTTTAATTTCGCAATGATTAGGCCTCTTAAGTACTTTCTGAATAAAACTCCATACCATTATTTGGTTCATCGGAGCTCTTACCTGTCATGCTATATCTATTGAACGTCCTCATTAAACATTTCTTCTTTTTCTATTTTTCCTCTACATACAAGGTGTTGGGTTCACCAAAAGAAAATAAAATTAACTAAATGGTATATTTGAAAACGATTAGAGAGGCTTCCAGTTACAACACCGTTGATTAATTCGTGTTAATTCTATTTGCTGGGGGGGGGGGATACAAACCATGAAGGTACATACAACGTAATGTACCCTACCCTAACTTAACTTAACCAAAAAATACATATGTTTTCTTTATGCACTACCTAAGTAAACTGTTTTAAGTTGGTTACATGGAAGCGGGTGAGGGTAAATTTTGCATCGAAGTTGCACCACCCGAGTGTGACGTAATGTCACGTGATATTATCATGGAGGGTTAAGGTGGGACAAGGCGAACCTGCGGGACTTCTAACCGCCTTCGCTCGCTGACGCTCGCTCAACTTTTTCATACGTAAATCACTTTTCATGCATTATATATTATGTACAAGGACAAATTAGTATTATTTTTATCTTATTTTAACGATAAAAGTGTTATTAAAATTAAAAAAGGAAAAAACTTTCCTTGGGCCGGGCTTGAACCCACGCTAAAAACGATTTTCATTACCAGCCCATGCGCTAACATGCTCAGCCACGAAAACCGACAGCCACAGAAGTGTGATTTGTGCTATATTTATGCTACGTGGCGAGAAATGGATAACTTCAACCAATCAGAACCGTGTATTTAGTTCCTGTGGCTAGGATCGAGCATGATTAAAATATATGCATGTATAGTTTCTCTATAAACACATCATCATACTTACCTAACATAGAACTTGCTTCTTTCTCTATAGTACAAAATTGCTTGGCACCGCAAAACGCCTACACTATCCAATCCTACATACGGTTTCTCAGGGCTTCTATTAAATCACATGCTCTCAGTCTGTTTTATGATGTTCACATCTCATATGCGAGACAAAGACTTTCTCCTAACCCCGTGTTGCATTACCATATCAAAATCACCAAGCCCAGCGAGAATACATATATATTTTTTTTAAAACTTATACCATAAAAAAGTTCAGATTTCTGTCACGTGTCTTATTTCTATCCTGGCATCTTTTTACAACGCCTAATTAAATATAAACACATTTCTGATTCTTGTGAACAAGAAAATAGGTTTTTGTTCATAATATACTAAATGGATAATTTGACCACATTTCAGCTTTAGGTCATATTTAGACCCGAAGTGAAATAACAGCATATTTTTGGTTATATTTAGACCCGAGGTGAAATAAAAGCGTATATTTAGTAATATTTTAGACGAGTTTTACTTATTGTTCAGCAATAGGCCTATATCTGTCACTATTGGGAATGAAGAGAGGGCCATCCAACTTGGTCTTATGGGATCAGCATTGACCTGTGATCTATGCTTCTGAGCTTAAAGACATTTATTCAAAGTAAAAGAAAAAAAAATCTTTATAAACATCTTAATCAACTGCCACTTACATAGGAATTTTGTTAAGTATTTGTTTATTTTGTGGATCACTCTGTCACATATTAGATCATATGTTGCTATTTTAGGGTATAAATGCATATTTTCAAAGTTCTTAGAGCATAGAAATCCGAGCCCTAATTATAAATATTATTTTATCGTAACCTGGTAACCGTCCCGTCTTCGATTGGTCATTAAAATCGCTCGTTCACGATATATATATTTACGAGCCAGTTAGATGAATCCAATGATGGCTACGCCTATGAAATGCAATGTTGCCGAAACATTGACACGAAAAGTCGCTAGAAGGAAATGAAATGGCCCAAATTGTGGGTGAAAAGTCGCTAAAAATTTGATTCCGGCACAATTAAAACTATATACTTACGTTATACGATTTTTAAAAACGCACATAAATTAAAAATTCAAAAAGGAAAAATCTAACACACACTTCACTTTAGCTTACGCCTCTACAGCTAATTGGCTTGATATAGTTAATGTTGGATAACTTGTGTATCTCAACAGAAGTTGTGCAAACTGAAAGTTGGAATAGATCTTCGTTGGATGCCAAGGGATAAGAGAAAACTAACCAGGATTGTAGAGAAGTAGTCACCCTTAGTCACCCCATTTACTTGCCCAACTCGTCGTCACTTGTGCTGATAGAAACAAATAAAAAAAGAAAGAAAAGAAACCTATATCAAAACTGCTTTGAAATAACAATTCTTGATTACCGAAGGATAAGTTGTTCCCAGCACAAAAGTTCTGAAGCATTATTAAAAAATTACCAAAAAATTACCCAATAGGAGAAATATTTTTGTCGCTATATTGGAAGTTATATCTGCTAGATTTAGAGACTTTTTTTTTTCCCAAGTTGGGAACGCAGATGAAATGTGTATCTCCAACATACAGGTCAACTGTTTTATATGCAAGTTATGATTCGTAATATTTGGCTTCTTACTCTTCCTATCCGTGAATATTTGAAGGTTAAAAAGCGTTGGGATAGAAAAAACTGAACAGGACACTCAGAAGTAACAGGTCTGTCATACCACGTTATTATATTTTGAATTTAAATATATAAAAAGTGCCACACTTTAATCACAGTGACATACTTGTTTATGTGTTACTTCCCACAATTAAGAAACAGTGAACAATTGTAACACGTTTCAAGGTACTGTTCGTCTTCCTTTACCACCAACAGCGAACTCCGTTCCTTCTTTGACTCATTACCGCCACCCATTACATAACGAGGTGTGAAAATACATCACACGACATCATTGTTAATGTGGAAATTATTAATATTATTAACGATGGTATTCACAACAAAAGAAGAAGAGTTACGGACGCAAAAGAAAATGTTTCGAAGTAATTATTCATCCTACTCTAAGTTGTTCAGACCATGAAATGCTGATGTTAATAATTGATGTAAATTACTAGCTGTTTTTACTCCCTGTCATACAAACACAAGCGTTATGATAAGGTGAGTTCTCCACGCCTCCGCAAAATTGTAACTGAATGAAAGAACATACCCACCCACAGCAGAGACGTCCAAATTCACGAGTTCAACTTAGCAGAAACCCTATAAATGAATAGCGAGCCAAAACCCGAGTCCGAGTAACGCGAGTACAAGCCCCCTCGAAGATAGCGAGCGCGAAACTAATGATGTTAGTGCGTGAGTAGGGTGACCAGATTTTTTTAAACCCAAAAGAGTATATAAAAAAATGACAGTAAGGATAAAGACAAGATGAATTACAGTATTTTATCCAATGCGCATGCAAATGAGTTAAATACTTCACCATCATTCATACTTCTGCGACGATCTTGCTTTCTTGAGTAAGTTAATGTCATCCTTTATTGCCAGTCTGAACTCTTCACAGGTCACTTCAGTTTCATCACTTGTTCCAGTGTCGACACTCAGAGTTGACTGTTAATAGCACTGAAGAGCCTCTCACAATCAACATTAATGGTCGGTAAAGTAACAAGAATTGCACGATTGGCACAATCACGTTTAAATTTGACCCAGCCCGCACTAAATCTTTGTACACTATTTTCCATTTGCCCATCATTGTCTCTCTTTTCTCTCTCCATTGTTCAAGGTGTTCTTTAACACATCTGGATATTGCACAGTAAGTGTCAAAAATATCATTATCACTGAATTCCAACGAACTGTCAACATGTTTTACCTGCTCATAGAAATATGCAAACGACTCCTGAAATTCTTCATAAGTAACTGATGTGTCAAGTAGTAAATGTTTCATCTTGTTTACTTGTCCGAAAATATGTTGTGACCACATCTCTAAGTATGTTATCACTTCAAAGTAAAACCTTCTTGACACTGAGTAGGCATATTCCTCTTTTATATTCCCTTCTCTTACAAGTTTCGTAAGTAAATTTCTAGCAGAAAACGGAAAAAAGTTTTGTCCAATTCTATCTTTGTATTTCCTCAGAAGTTCAAAATATTCAACAGAAACTTCAGTCGCTGTTATATCCTCCCTCTCAATTTTTGTAATTGTTTCAGTGAACAAGATTAGCTGAGCATGCAGGAAATACAGCCACAACTCACTTGTTTCGTCTCGAAAGAAATTGACTATAGCTATTGGAGCATTTTCAACACTCATAATTTTTTTCTACACACGGAAGCAGATACAAGAATCTCATCTTTGAGTGATACAAAAGACCCTCATAATGACAGCCAATGAACTCACAAAAGTTTTTCAAATTTTCTGTCCTTACAGTAAAAATACTGAAATGGTTGTATATTTTAAAAACCAAATGCTCAACATCGATCGGTATTATTCTCGAACACGCCACAGAAATGTCATTGTGAAGGATATGAGCCCGATAGGCAAAACATTTTTCTTCAACCTGCACTCTAGTTCGCTATGCACGTTTCCTGTTGTTTTATTTTTTATGCTTTCAGCTACAAAACCGATGATCCTATTTTCCAAACAAAACTGACGTAATGTACCCCTTAATACGTTCGACACAGTTTCCGAGGTTTCATTTGATATGCTATGAATTTTTAGAAGACATGTTTTTACATTAATATCAGTATCTACTTCACAGTACCACACTAAAACAGACGTGAGTTTGGTTGCTTTACGATTGGAAGCATCACAAGCAACAAAAACGAAAGGAGCCATTTTAACACTATTACTTAATTTTTTTCTGACCACATTCCCACCACATTTGTTAACAAAGCCTCCGTTTTCGTTCTCGCACATGCAAATTTTTTATTCACTGTTGATTTCAAAAGTTTGCTAGTGCAGTCCATGCTTCTAAAAGAGTGGTTATGTTTAACATTATGGTATGACCACACAAGTTCTAGTCGAATTAAATCTAGCTCTTCTGAAGATTCTGTGGTGAAAAAACTCTCCAACTTACCTGCTTCGGAAGTTGATGAGCATTCAGTGTGCGACTTAGATTTTATATGTTGTTCTATATCATATTTACCTTTATATATATATATATATTGTTTTTATAGAGAACTCCTTCTTACATACCATGCACCATGCTTTGTAAACATTGTTACTGCGGGCCCTTTTAATGCAAGGATAGCTTATTTCAAACGCTTGATTATACTGACATTTATCTCGCGACATTGTTAATAAAATAAATCCTTCCAATCCTCGAATAATATAATTGATTGAGTGTACGTACGCACGTTAATTAGAATAATAATCACTGCGCGATTCCCCTACCAAGAACTGACTCACTTTGAAGGGAAAACAAAACCCCGTGCTATGAACTGTAGGAATACCAGATATAAATTCCGAAAATATAAATCATTTCAGGTACTCAATCAATTTAATTAACAATTTAATAATTAAAACGTTGAAAGTTTGGATAAAGCTATCACTTTAATTTTGCCGTCTTTACTATAGTTTTAGTACTAACTAATAAAAACAGTTTAGTTATATTATTTTTTTTTTCTTTTGCGAAAAGAAAATCTGACAAGCCTACAATGCAACGAGGACGAGAAACGCAGCACAGCGCAGCGGGTCTGCTACTACGAAGTACTAAACAGTGCTGTCAACGTCTAAGTTTTCACAGGAAAAGAAATGCGATTTTCAATAGGAAAATGCATTAAACGTTAAATGAAATTGAAAATGCCATAAAAGAGTATAATTCGATATTTTTGGGAAGAAAAGAGTATAGAGTATATGAACCTCGAAAAGAGTATAATACTCTTAAAAAGAGTATGTCTGGCCACCCTATGCGTGAGTGATCGTCACTCTCACTAAGATCAGTTAGTGCAAGTGTCACTGAGGATAGTGACCCTCAGTCAGTACAACTCTGAGCTACCCGAACTTCACTGATATTAGTGAAAGCAAGTCTCATTTAGGATAGGAGCCTGAGACAATACTACCCTGGGCTAACATAGAGAGCTTCATTAAGTTTAGCATCCCAGCTGAGCTAATAAGGAGCTTTATTGAAATTAGTGAGTGCAAGTCTCATTGAGCATAGTGAGAGTGAGCTAACATGAGGAGCCTTATTAAGATTAGTGAGCGCAAGTCTCATTGAGTTTAACGAATGAGCCTGAGCTAACATAAAGAGCCTTATTGAGAATACTGAGCCTGGGCTAGTATAAGGAGCCTTACTGATATTAGTGAGTGCAAGCCTCATTGAGGATGGTGAGCGTAAGCTAATATAAGGACCCTTATTAAGATTAGTGAGCGCAAGTCTCATTGAGGATGGTGAGCCTGGGCTAACATTAGAAGCCTTATTGAGTTTAGCGATCGTAAGCTCACTCTTTAGCTGTTTGTGTGTGAGAGCTGTGATTTGAAATAACAGAGACTTCTCCTTGATCAGATCACAATACACATACGTAACTCAAGATTTGTAGCCACCAGGAAAACGTGTTCAAATGTGGGTAAACCTTTTTTTCTTTTCTTTTTTATTTTCTTTTTTTTTTAGAGAAAGGGGGAGGAGGAAAGGAAAGAAACCTGGGCGAAATACAGAAAGAAAAAATGAAATAGAAGTGGATTGATGGAAGACAGAAAAGGCAACTGGAAGAACGCTTAGAAACCGTCCGAGTCATTCGCTATATTTTACGAGTCATATAATACAAACATACTTTCGAGTGGTATACGTGCATAGTGCATAGTCCAATAACTCACTTTCTTTCAAGGTTAGTTTATGAAAAAAAGTTTACAAAAAAAATTAAAAAACAAAAAAATCTAAACAAAATAAGTGTGTGTGAGAGTGCGTGTCAAAGAGAGAACACAGAACAGGACACACACATCGTATATGCCATTGCAAGTGTTCTTACACCCACAGCTCACATTCCTTTAGGTTCCCATCACTTTAACGTATGAACTTTTGAAAGCTTTCTATATGAAAACGTGTCCAACTTATTATTGATGTAACATTTTTCAAGCAAAGAGTGACTCGCAAATTACTACGTTATCCTATTTGAGGTATAAATGGCAAAGCTCTCAAATGCGTCACGCTGTCCTAATAATAACCAGTCACTAATAGATGTCATGCTAACTGTGTGCTAATATATGTCACTAATAGATGTTGTACACCACAAACTTACTTGGCCGGGAATCGAACAAGGAATCCCACACACCAGAGGTAAGCACTCCACCACCAAGCCACCGTGCCCCCCTTAACCTATAGTGTACAGTGGGACGAAGGCTTCTGCACATCGAGTAAAGTTGAACGGTTTGTTCGCGTATCTTTCCGATGAGAATATAGTATTGTATTCAGTGTTTTATTTCGTTCAGGAAGTCACACGGTATCTACAGCCTTACATGGCGGAATGGGTTTGGTCAACCAAAGGTTAAATAGGCCTATGTAAGGCAGTGGTCGAAGTGAGACGGTATGCAGTGGTATGCCATACCGATACCGCCTCTGTTTTTTCAGTGATGAAGGCATACCGTCTCTGGTTTTTCAATGATTAAAACACCGTCACTGCAAAGTAAATGCTAAATTTAAATACCTTTAATAGATCCATTTTTATACACAATAATTGATGAATAGCTTTGCACGTTAAAATATTTTATTTTTTATGTAGAAATAGTTTCTAAGTTGACAACACCGACATTTTTGTTGTCTTTTTCCTACCTTATGTTTTTAAAATGAGGTGTCTTCAAAGAAATTTTACCTAGTTTATATTTTGATGTGCCATATTGAATTGTTTGTTACGTATGTATATCTTCTTCCCTTAATGCATATAACTACTGTGTTTTGAGCATGGGCGGATTTATGAGTTGTCTGCTGATGGAGCGGACCTTCCGGGGGTTTGGAATACCCCACAGTCGAGTGAAGGGGACCAGGAGCTTTCCCTCAGGAAATTGTTAATATCCTCATTCGGTTTTTAAACATATTCGTGTATAATTCTCTATGATAAAACATAAAGGAATATATTTTTAGAAAGTTGTTTGCGGGGGATCAAAGTCTCTCCATATCCTCCCCCCCCCCCTGTGCTATTGCAGAGAAGCTCTCCAATGGCTTTCAGTCATCATGTAAATAGAAATGCGATCTTTTAGGTAGCATACCGAAACTGCATTTCAACATTTAGATAGCCGGTACGTCGAGTCAAAATCGTAATAAAACATACCGCCTCTGCATTTTTTTCCACTTCGAACATTGGTGTAAGGAATATATAACAAAAGAACGATCTTTTTAGAAACAGAGTAGTGTATACATACCTGACTTCGTAACAGTTTCTGTTTAATCAAAGGAATTTAACACGGGGTTTCCCCCTAAATTCATGGCACCGTGACATACGAGAGTCAGTCAAAAAGTTCCCGGAATGTAGTTTTGGCATTTGTGATGCAATTACAATGAATCTTGTCCAGTACAGTCCTTACGGTAGGTTGCCTGATTATGAATATGACAAGTGTGAACAGGTCATAACTGTCAATTGACGAGAAGCATAGCTAAACAGCGGAGTAGGATGGTGATCAGATGGTTCAATGTCGCAGTTCGAGCAATGCACAGACATCAAGTTCATGTACTAGTTGGGGAAATCTACTTCAGATACCTACTTTGACAGCCTTTGGTGACAATTCTTTAAGGAAAACAGCACCAATACCCGTTTTGTCACTGTAGAAGACATCGAAGCCAACGCGACGGCTAACTTCGGAAGATACAAAAAGAGGACTTCTGTATGGTAGGAGCGGTGGAGGAAATGTGTGTGTTCCGAAGATGCCTTAGGCAACCTCAGGACTATTGTACCCAGATTCATTGTGACTGCATCAGAAATGGCAAAATTACAACAGTCCAGGAACCTTTTCACTGCTCCTATACTTCCCCTTAAGGTTAGTGTAAAAGGACAAGTTTTGCCGATAGATGTCACTTCAGTTTTCGTATCTCTCCCATGTATTTTTTTTTTTTTTTTTTTTTTTTTTTTTTTACCTTTCACGAAAATTTACAATTTCTTTTATAAATTTCAACCTAAAGATTTCAAATTTTAGAGAAGCAACTTCATAACCTATTAAAGGGAACAATCCGTGCCGATTTTTTATTTATAATTTTCTTCATTGTTGAAACAACTCTATTGTTAAAGGTTTGGATATCCATTTCAACAATGAAGAAAATTCTAAATAAAAAATCGGCACGGGTTATTGTCTTTGATAGATTATGAGTTTCTTTTCTAAAAAATTGAAGTCTGTAGGTTGAAATTTGTAAGAGAAATTGTGAATTTTCGTGAAAGGTGAAAAATACATGGGAGAGATACGAATACAGTAGTGCCATCTATCGACAAAACTTGTCCCTTTAAACCAACCTTAAGATAACCTTCCGTTTAAAAAAAGAGTCCGCTGAAGGCAGTTTTTACTGTACTTACGAATGGCAAATATTTTGAATGTTATTATGTGTTAAGAATAACAAGTAACCAGTACGAATTTATTTTATATCTTATCTATGTCCATATCAAATGTCTAGAGATACGAGACTAAACATCATTAAAATTTCTTCATACTATAATGACGCCTATTTACTTCCAAATGCTTATACTGTATATAACATGAACACACAAATATATGCAGGGAGGGAATTTCTTTATGTTTCTGCTACAATTAAAAGGGAGTTTGGCTCAGCTCCAGATTAACTATGGGTGGTCGTGGTCGGAAATTGCGTAGCTTCAGACACAAAAGGAAACAACGAACGAGGACTTGATCCTATTTGCTTATAAACAACGAAAGGATCCAGCACTTGCGCTAAGCCGTCAAAAGCTACTCTAAAACAAAACAGATTACACGGAAATACCAGCAAATGGACCGAAACAAAGGGAATCATTCGGTTACACTGTATCTCAGTCTGGAGTATTGTCTCTCATTATTAATTTAACCACAGCCTTTTAGAACAAAGAACCTCACCTGTAATACCCAAAAATAATAATAATCGGAGGTGACATAGGAATCTTTTGTAAGTCCCCGCAAGATTAAATTGACAAGGATAAATGTTTTTGTAATTCAACGGAACCATCTCAGTCACATATCGATTTTAAATGCTCCATAACCTGTATTCCCACACTGTTATCTGAATAATAATAGAATTCATTGTTACCCTGAAGACTCGGCAATAGGTATTGCCTTTCACTTCATTTCCTTTTCTTTTCAGTAAGTATTACTCATTATATAGATGTTC
>NC_137454.1:249873133-249943133 GCF_964235325.1 Thermobia domestica
AGTTCCAGCTTAGAAGAAATAACGGGTATTGGAAATCGATTTTACTTCTAGGAAAGTTATAATTATTTTTGTTGCTGTCTGATTTTAAACTTATAAACATTGAATGAAGAAAACATACATCACGGGCTACCGAAAGGCCCGAGCTCCCGACATTAGTCAAAGTTGACCCTCACCCCCCCCCCCTCCCTTGTCTTTCATGATGTAATATATTCACAATTTCAGTTTTAAATCTTGTAAGGCACCCAACATAAAAACATATTACTTGACCTTTTTCCCAGTCTATTGTAGGTTCTACTCATCTTCCAGGTTGGTGACAGTATATTCGTATAGCTTTTGTAGATTTGTATATATATAATATCGGATCCAGGATATGATCAAGGGAGGGGGTTAAACCATTGCCGCTTCATCCAGTGTAAAGCGGGATTGAAGCCCATTTTATTCAGTGTATAACTAAACGTCAAGGGAGGGGGTTATAGCCCCCCTTGGATCCGCGTCTATACATACATATTATATATATATATATATATATATATATATATATATATATATATATATATATATATATATATATATATATATATATATATATATATATATATATATATGTGTGTGTGTGTGTGTGTGTGTGTGTGTGTGTGAATGTGTGTGAATGTGTGTGTGTGTATCAGAGAGAGAGAGAGAGAGAATATATATATGGTTTTCTGTATAGTTTAATATTTGGCCCATTTATTTGAAAGAGGTTCGTCATGTAAAATTTTCCCCCTGTGCTTATGGGTTATAGTAGCTTCAGAAAACACGTTCGTTTGTAAACACGATATCTCAGAAATCTGGACTGGATTTTCTATTTTTAAGAAGTTTGTTTTTGTGCCTAGGTTCCATGCAAGAGTTGCATATTCAAGTAATTTCATGGCAAATAATTTACATTGTTAGTAACATGCATTATCTTCCTCTACTAAAAAGAATTAAGATTTGATCTTTATTAGTGTAACAACAAGAATTTTGATTTTCCTCAACTTGGAATTTCCCTCAGAATTTTAACTTGATCTGTATTGCCAACACTATATTGATATGAAATTGTTGGTGTTGCCTGTGGACGCAAATTTGATTGTTAACGACTTTCCTCATGTATGGGTATATGGGAAATAAAATAACCTGCAACAGAAGTTAATAAACAAATATCAATTGTACTTACAGCTGACGTAGTACTCTGTACTCCAATGTTATTGTTGATATTCGCAGGTTTGTGATTACTATTACTACACAGATGAACTTTATCTAATCCATTGGTAGCTAAATCCATTTCATGGTCATCATCATCGTCCAGCGAAGATGGAGTAGACGCAGCACCGCCGCGCATTACTGTTGGCTGATCCGCATTCGTGATATTACCCACACCAGCACCATTTGCACCGGATCCACCAACGGGTTCCCACACTTCACTTGTGGTACTTGTATAATAATTATCTTCCTTCATTTCTCGACTACGTTCATCAACGACAAGCCCATTGCGTTGAACTGTAACATTTTCACGCGTTAACACACTGGATTTTACACTTAAACTTGTCTCCAACTTTACCGGCGCACGAAGAATTCCTGCACGTATCAAAATCTGATTTAACAGATCACAATGGGGCACTGCCCCATGAAGAAGGGCTTCCCGAATCGCAGCACCTTCTTCACCTTCTAACGTAATGGGACATCCATTCACTAACAACACTTCCTCTTCACGAACACACGTATTTTTCTCACAATCCACTACTTTCACCCCTTTCCCCAAAATGGATTCCACTGTCTGTTGAATTTCGTCATCCATATTGGATATTGCAAGCAGGATCTCTCCTAGAAATAAGTATGCAAAGTAATGACAGTTTAAAGTATATACATAACACATTAATAATATGGTTTGGAAACACTGAAAAACAATTAGGTTACCCGAGAACTTATTTCAAGTACAACCTCAATTGTGAAGGGGAAGGGGAAAAACTTCAAATTATCCCTATTCTTATTATAGATACAGTTAGCAACAAAAGTGTATAGCAGCTCATAGTTTACTGGTTCTATTATTAATTTCCTTGAGCACAACTCAATACTTCGGTAAGAGTTGAAACAGAAAACATACATAGAGTGCATTTAAAAATAAATAAATATATCAATCCGTAATCTTTTGTTGGGTACATTTACATTTTAAGTTCCTTTATGAATCATCAGAGAAATACATGTCATACCTTGTTCACATTCACATTTCTCAATACGAAACATTTATGATTTCATTTTCTAAGTAACGAGAATATACAGTGACTATTTCTACGTAATGACAAACGGAAAAAAAAAGATACAGCTAGAATTGCCTACAAGTCAAAAGTTTAGGCTATCTCGTCTCGTAAAGATGTCGTGAATGTGATATGTCGTCTCACAAAGTGTGTTTCTATTGGAAGAGCGCTATCTCATTCCGTTTATTGTTACAAAAAATCTGCGTCTCGTCTCGTATACAGCCCTAGGTCTAACATAAATGGGAAAAAAAAAACTTATTCCAGAACATTCATGAAGCTCTTGTCCCAGCTGCCATTAAAAACAGGACAAAGTATTACTAAAGATTGTATATATTTTAGTATTAGAAACCTGTACTCAGAACAAAACGCACTATCACCTGCAATTTTGCACTTAATGGTGAAATATTCGTTTCGTAACACAACACACGAAATGTTAGAAAGTGTTGCATGTCAAAAAAGTGCATGATTAAATTTACATTGCATTTCTCGTGCTGGCATATACTGCTCATTTAGCATTACATGACAAATAATGTATAATTATGTTAGAAGATTGACGTTAAAGGACATATAAGGCTTACAGCATTTTAACTGTATCAAACGTATTATTTTATTTAAAAAAAGGAGTTAATATTGCGACTTAATCCGGAAAAAAGTACATGTCCAGTTACTAGAGAAAAAAATTGAAAATTAAATCCTTGCATGAATGTGGACAATTTAGTATAAAGTGTACAGTTGGTGGTTCAACTCCTCGTTTTATATAATAAGACATGAACATATAAATTAACGTTGAATCGAATCAACATGTCTTACTATGAAACGAACTATATCTCTTCTGACTATTTCACCCCATCTATTATGAAAAGAAAACACAAGAGGAAAAAACGAACTTATAAGGCAAAGTGGTTCGTTTAACAAAAGCAAATCTTAGATTAAACACTTTCCAAATCTTTGTTGGTTGAAACAACAATTTGGTTTGATTTAAACAAATCTGTTAAGCACTATACACCAATGATATTTGGTGGGAAGCGTTCTGTAGAAATAATCAAATATTTTATAACCACTATCACTATTTCCTATGAATTTCGTTCATGCATCAACCTTCCTTTTGGTTGTATAGTTAGCATGCATACCGTCGGCGCGGAAACCCAGATTCGATTTTTGGTGAAAGTTCACATGGTTCGCCGAAGTTGTAGGTCCACGTTTCACTTAACCTTGGCAGTTAAAAGAAAGGACGGAAAATCTAAAATTGACCAACTAACAACATGCTATCCTTCGTCGTTTGAAGATAATAAATAAAAGACTAAGAATCGAGTAACGAATACTGGACTAATAGAGAGTAAATTATTCGATAAGATATTTGAATATCAAATATTCGAATTACTTTAATAACGCTAGTATAGAGTAAATTCATTGCGGTTCTGAAATCAGTGGATCTCTCTTACCACCTAGACAATGTGTGTTGCATCCTCTGTTAAGAATAAGCAAACATGAGCAAATAATTTGTTTATACAATGAACGTGTAAACAAATACTTGGTCAAGGCGCAGTTTATTTAGAATAAACTAAATGGTAACGGGAACTATTTTTTTTTTGTTTGTTTAATTTAGCCAAACTTTTTTTTATCGTCTTTTCTTATTAAGATTTGAAATTCCTTATAAACAATCAACTACAAACGTAGGCAGAAGACTTTTCGTTTCTGCAAAAGTATGCATTCGGTCGTTTTCTTTTAGATTTGATTTGATTTGATTCCCCTTTTTGTCTTAGTAGCTAACCTTACATAGTTATTACTACTGATTAGAATAAGATCGACTTTAGATAGACTAACTTGTTTTTCCAGACTTTTAAATCGGGAATACTGTATTGATTTCGGCTTTACCCAAAATACTCATAACCATTTGTTGATATGAATTTTTCTACTGATTCTAGATAAAATACAGTTTCATGTCTTCTATCAATCACTCACAGATAGTAAGTAATCAATAGTTAATCTATTCAACTGAAAGGAAATTAAATACAAAATTTTCAGTGTATGAGAAAACTCTGTAATTTTTGTGACACTCCAATAGTTTTTGTATCACAATCTTGAGACATATTCCGAATACTTTTTCTTCAACAACATATTTACTGTACTTTTTTTTTTTTTTTTTACATTTTTACGTACATAATTTACTATTTTACTTTAAAAAAAAGTACTACTTTTCCCTTCAATATGTATACAAAGCAAACATATTCACTTTTCACTACTATTTGTATGTAGCTATAGTTTTACCAAGAATTCGATGCTGCATATGAACACTGGAAGAACTCAAACTTTCGTAAAATAAAATTCACGGAAAAAGCAGTGTTTCCAACCCATAAACGATTAATAAATCATTTATACAACAACCACAACACTGTTTAAATACGAATCAAATCCATTGCTGGTGTGAGCGAAGAATGATGCCATTGACGGGTATTGAAGAATATTATTATTTTAATTATCAACCTAAAAAGTAAAAAAGCTTGCAATTCAGATAACCACAAGTATAAACAAGGTATACAAAACAAATCTGAGCGAACAGTCCAGCTTACCATTGTCACTCTACAACGTTTCTACAATAGTTCATCATGAACGCAGCACGCAAAACCATAATGCCTTAAAATTATTTAAACCATGAACATATCAACACAAAAATTTTGATCAATTTATTTCAAATAGCCTTTGAGAAATCTATGAAACATTTTTCAGTTACTTTCCCTCAATAGCTCGATTCGTCACATCTACCTCCTTTTTACTCCATGTAAACAAGAGCCTCTATCAGCGTGCACAATTTGATTAACGTAGTTCACACCGAGTCCCGAATTTATGTATAAGCTAAACAAGCTACAGACCCACTTGAGAAATCTGAAATTGCTGCAAAATTTACACAATTTGTCATAAACGAAACAATTTGACTTTGAAGAGGATGGATAAATGCTAATGTGTCGATAAGTCCTGGTGATGAAATAAACTAATATTTTTAGTTTATCAATATTTCTGCCTGAAATAAATAGATTGTGCAGAACGCTGGCCTAATGCCAGCGAAAAGTTTTAACATATTAAACTGACTTGTCTTCCAGACCTGATGTGATAGAACAACATTTTCCAGCATGACTTTTGTTTCTTCAGTATAATCCAAAGTGACAATTGATCGGAAGCAGAAATATGAGAGAAAAAAGTCTTGTCTATTTCTGTAACCTTTTTTGTTCATCAGTTTCCCTATTTGGATGTCTAAAACCATTATAACTACCGCAACAGACTTCCTACATGGATAAAGTCTTCACTCACGTCTGCTGCACTGTTCAGTACTTATCAACCCCCTCAGCTCCGCCCCTTTTCAACCACACGCCATTTTTCTACAAAGGCTCAAAATGAAAGTTCTAGCTCATCATCTTCTCACAGCTATTTTTACGTACTCAAGAGCCATTTTTTCCTCGCTTTCATCCCTTGTTTCATGACCAACACAAGAGGGCTGAACGTGGATGGTCTCGGCTGAGTGCTTTTTTCACCCCATGCAGACAAAACACCATGTAGTGAAGCAACGATCATTCTCATTTAACGTCTCCATATCCCCCTTTCTGCACTGCACTCCACATGTGAAATTTCACGCACGTAGGCCTATGTGTCACATTTGTACTATAAGTTTCCTGTTTGTGGATCCGTCACACATCAACTGTCTTCGTTTCTATCGTTTCCGAAATAAAAGCTATTCTTGTTGAATGCTTAACGTTAGCTGTACCTAAAATAGCTGTAAGAAATCAACCCTACTTCGAATCAAGGGCGTCTACAGGATTTATTCCTAGGAGGGGAAAGGGTCAATGTTTTCTTTAAAACAAAAACAAACGAAAAAGGAAATTGAGTAAAAAAAATATCTTATTATACTTTTGTGTAGGCTAGTAGCGAGCATTGGTTCAGAAAAATTGAAGATATGTGAAATGAAAGACCAAAACTAAAACAAACAGTTTATCATTTTAATCTCACAATAAACTTAGTGAGATAGAAATATCTCCCAAATAAGGCTGACACGACTTAATGAGGAAGACTGAAAAAGTAAAGCTATTACAATTTTTTATTAGACGAAATATAAAATGTTACAGAGGAATGATTTACCCACATCCGCATTAAACACTGCCCAATTTTCTTAACGGCGTTGAGTACATGTGCCATCTTTATTTCTCAGCCTATTGATTTATATGTAGAAGTATTCTTCTTTCCTTTAAAACGATAGCGAATTATAATAATATGATTTTACAGTCTTCTTCACAGCTTTTAAAAAATTCTTTAGTCTGCAAAATGATATTTTCTCATATATTAAATTGTCATTTGAAAAAAAAATATATAAATTTATGTTAGGTTGGCTACACTGTTAACCTCGTGCTATAACAGAATATGTCAAAGTCCCCCTGGCGATATTTGCATGGTACAAAATTTCAGCGCTTTTGTATTGGTTATCAAGGTTAATGATCCATCCTGTATTCATGGAGACACAAAATTAAAGGCTGTCACTAAGGAGGAGGGGGTGAGAATGGGTGAACCTTGTCAACTCTTGACGAGTTTCCAAATTCTCGCTTATTGTTGGATCCAATTCTCCTCTCTCTAAGTGTCTAGTTCTCTTGTTTATGATCGTCATTACATTAGATTTTCTAAAACTATCTAATGTTTTTCAGAGTTCTGTAGTTCCTACACTATGCTGCATGATTTCAACATTATCCTCTCACATGTACGCTATGTATATTCATACACAAAATGCACACAAATAATACGGTAATATATATATATATATATATATATATATATATATATATATATATATATATATATATATATATATATACATTATATATATATATATATATTTAATATATATATATCCTGTTTAACATTCTTACTATACATACACTGTGAAACAGATTGCTTGGAACAATAGAAAGATTCGGGGGGACAAGCTAAATAATATCAAAAAAGATTATAAAATACGCAAATAAGTGAAAAAAGTTCGAACATTTCCTACGTAAAGATTAACTTATTATAAAAAAACGATTACCTAAATGTTTAGCGTATGCACTTACGGGGCAAAGGATCAGAGAAAACTATACGCGATTCCCGGTGAGAGCTCATGTGGTTAGGATCTCACGTTGAACTGGTGCTGAAATGTACGTTAAACTCCAGTCCAACCGACCACTGTGAAACATTGTATCGTCCTAGATTTTGCTTATAGTGAACTATAAAATTGCTTGTATCTAGGAAAGCGGCAACTCTAAAACGTTCCCGAACCCACGCGACGTCATCCTCGTATTACTAACGGATTATCCTTGCTTTATACAACTACAATATTATCCTAATTATAAAAGGTTAACTGATCAATAACGTTATCCTGGAATGTTACACAACCTTGCTTAAGATTTGTAATAGTGGTGGTTTAAAGGCAAGGGTCACAATGAGAAATTCTCTTAAATGGTAAACGTCTCAGTACATCACACTAACTCCTGATAGTAAACAGTCACACTAATAGATAATTCTATGTGCGTCATCACTTGTTTATCTGACGTTAATACATGTTGCTTCCTGTGGGATTGTTGTTGTATATAACGAAGTCCTTGAATAACTGTGCAAAAGGTATGTTATCGAGTTTGTCGGAGGTATTAACTATCCCGAACTAAATAAACGGTAATAAATAAATAAATAAATTTATTAAATGTACATACAATGCAATTAGTGCTTTTAATTAAACACTATTTTAACCTCTAGTGTATAGTGGGCGTAAAATAATAATACTAATAATAATAAATGTGTACATAAAATAGGATGAAACTGCGAGGTCATTGACTATCCTTAATCATCAGCTTTCGGTTGCCATGGAAACCAGCGCTTTTGAAATCCATCAAGTGGCTTGGCTGGTGAACCATTCGGTTTCCTAGAAGGTCGACAAAAGCACACTCATCATCACACATTGGAAAGTTCTCATCGCCCAACAGCTCGTCTCATTCACTAAAACACTCTTCACAATAACGTTTAACAAAATAAAAAATGAAACTAGGTATGAATTACGGAAATGTTTATTCAAACCTATCTTTCTCACACCCTCAATCTATTAATAGCATATAGCTCCTGCATATTAAACCAGAGAAATGCAAATAACTTTTTAATGTACTGGCTCCACTATCTCTTTCCCTCTCTTCTTTTAATCGTTATACTCACATTCAATAGGTGGCGGGGGCTGCGGAGGCTCTGTGGCAGAGCGTTCATCTCTGGTGTGTGGGGTCCATGATTCGATCCCAACTCGGACCATGTGAGCATTATGGTGGAAAAACACCGAGTGTATGTATGTGTTTCTAGGGGTTTTCCCATTTCCTCCCACCTTTTTTCACTCCATCATTTACTCATTCTTATCATCACCCTCTCCTTTACCCTACACGGCATAACTAGACGTAAACCTCAAAGATTTCACCTCAATACTTGGGTAGAAATATATCAAGCAAACAATGCTGTATCTCTTTTACATATTAAAAAAAATGTGAATATTTTCAGTATTTTACCTACAGTTATGACTATAAGTACAGCTGGCAAAGTATTTGGAGTATGACTGTGTATTTGGTACAGTTAAATTTTTGTCATGCTACATGTGTGAAAAATGCATTTCACAGAAACAACGATACAACTTTAAAAAACAGAATTTCTTTCTTAATTATATTCAAGACTCACTGCATTAATTTTCTCCCTCGACTCAGTCATGTTCGGAGACCATAACGATTTTATTTTACATTGTTAATAAACTACAGCTAATACTCTATAAATAAAAGGATCTTAGGAAGATGGGTAATATTAATCCTGTTATTGATACGAGTCTGTGCGAATGCACTGCAAAGTTAAAGAAATAATCCCTCGGTGTAAATTGTATAACACATTCAGAGGAGAACATTCGCTTGACAACATATTTAACGAAGATTAATTAATAGTTCCGATCCTCTTTTTTTCCTCGTAAATTGTCATCTTGTGAAAGAATGTATTTACCTCGGTGCAGTCTCGAGAATATTACCAAACTTAAAATAACCACGAAAAGTAGAGATAAATTGTTGAAACTTAGGAAAAATGACGAATACAAGGTCTGTATGATAAGTAATGAGACTCGCCGCGCCGCGGCGCGCGTGTCGCTGGAGCGGGTTTGTCGGTGATGGAGGATGTAGGGGGGGGGGTCCGAGCAAAGCAACGCACCGCGCGTCAGTTGGCTCCGAGCCTTAGTGGAGCGCGGACAAGCCTTGGACAAAGCCCTTGTGAACATTCTTGTCACGGCGGAAAATCAACAAACATGGAGGGTTCCATCGAACAGCGTTATGCGGTCAAATTTTGCGTTCGCCTGGGGAAAACGGCTACTCAGACGCTTTCTCTCATCACGGAGGCCTACAAAGAGGAAGCCCTATCCAAAGCCCAGGTATTTCGTTGGCACAGTGCGTTCCGGAACGGCCGGGAAAGCGTTGAGGATCTGGAGAGGGCTGGACGCCCGACAACAGTGACTACGGACGAAACTGTGGCAAAAGTGAGGGATCTCCTGAACTCAGACCGTCGATTATCGTTGAGATTGATTGCTGATGAACTCGATATGAACCACACAACAGTGCACAAGATTGTGACGGAACAATTGGGAATGAGAAAAATCTGTGCGAAACTGGTGCCGCGAGTGTTGACTGACGAACAAAAGCAACGACGTGTTGATTGTTGTCAGGAACTGTTGAACCTCATGAACAGTGACCCTAACTTTGAAGATGACGTCATAACAGGTGACGAGTCGTGGGTGTTCCAGTACGACCCTGAAACGAAACGTCAAAGCGCGGAGTGGCACACTCCTGCGTCCCCGCGCCCCAAGAAGGCCAGAATGTCGAAGTCAAAGGTGAAAACAATGTTGATTGTTTTTTTTGACAATGTGGGGGTGGTCCACAAGGAGTTTGTACCCCAAGGACAAGCCGTCAACGCCGCCTTCTACAAACAAGTCCTTGAGAGACTGCACAGGAGCGTCAAGCGGAAAAGACCGGCGATCGCTAGCCGGTGGAAGTTGCATCACGACAATGCCCCTGCCCACACCGCCTTCTTAGTGACCTCCTTTTTGACCCGGATTGGGGTGGAAGTCCTTCCACAACCACCCTACAGCCCAGATGTGAGCCCGGCCGACTTCTTCCTCTTCCCGAAGCTGAAGCCACGCTTGAAAGGAACCCGTTTTGCAGACGTCACAGCCATCCAAGCAGCCGTGACCACATTTCTAAAGGACATGCCGGCTGCTGACTTCCAGGGGGCGTTTGCAGCGTGGAAACATCGATTGCAGAAGTGCATCGACGCAAGAGGAGAGTACTTCGAAAGCTTTTAAGTCCCTGTACAGATCAGATCAATAAAACAATGTTTCCAGACCTGGTCTCATTACTTATCATACAAACCCTGTAAAAATCAACGAAATAGACTGAAATACGGAATTAACGAAAAACATATGTATAGGCCAACTTAGTAAGAATCGCGACAAATGCATGTTCCTGACAAGAAAATTCTCAAGTATATTTGTCAGTTAATTTTAGAGATGGACAAAATAGTCGACACTGCGAAATCATATGGAATGGATATCAATGTCGAAAAATCGGACGACATGAGAATATCACGTGGAAACGTGCCCTTACGAGTCAAAGTAGAAGAACGAGAACTTGGAGAGGTAGATCATTTCAAATATCTGCGAACTATTTCGACGAAAGACGCTAACTGGACCAAAGACACGAGGTCAAGAATTACCAGAGACAAAGAGGTATTCAACAAAACAAGATCACTCTTAACTAGCAGGTTTAATTTTGGACTAAGGAAGAAACTGGTCAAGTGATGAAGAATTGGATTGTATGGTTGGTCGACGTGGTAAGATTTCATCTCGGAATACCATATTGGCTTGGGTGAAGAAGTTTGAAGAGACTAGTTAGTAGTGTGTTGGATGTAAAACATGGAGCTCCACCCTCTAAGAATAATGCGAACTCCTGAGAACGTGGAGAGACCAACATTAAAGTTTCGTCTAACTGTAAGAAAATGTTGCACTTCTGGCATGGACTTAGTTTTGTATTAATTTGGAAGTGAGGTAACACGATGTTCTGTGCACCAATGCTCCATTGCGACTGACTGGCGACTCCATAACGTGGCGTTCTTTCCTCTTTCGGTTCCCACCCCGTTAGCCAATATACGTTGTTACGCCTGCGCAATATTCAAATTCGAAATGTGTCAGTTGGCTCGGCACCACCCTGTACATAGATCATGCCAACCATATCCAGCTAAAATAATGTTCATTTTCATATTATCTTCCTATCTTATTCTTAGACTACACAAAGATCTCTTCTGCTTTTCAGTTAAACTATATAGATATTCTCTTCAAAAATCTAAGCCTGGTCTAGAAAAACGGAGATTATTTTTCTAATGACTTCACCATGACATTCATGAGAAACGATTCCTAAACTTGGACAATAAGGAATAGAGCCCAATATTGTATTTGTTGCTTTAACACTGTCGTAACAGACAGTATGAATGAAATTAAGATGGGAAATATTCAATGAAAGAAGGGGAAAAAAAGGTCAACAGGGGTCCTTGTGAAATGAACAGCTCACAACAATTTACATACAAGATCTTCGTTGGCAAAAACCTTCGTTATTAAGGAACACACATGTGTTTTGTCTGGCACATGACCAACACAAATAACAGATTATAGTGTTGCCACTATATTGGAAAATTAACCGCGAAACGGTCTTTTATACAAATTGTGGATATTACATTAAAAATAATAAAAAGACTTGGGCCTAGCAGTAGTAATGTGTTAAGATTGAAGAAAAAATAATTTGGGAAAATTGCAAAAGATAAAGAGCGAAAAAAGCGTTCACACTGAAAACAACATGGAAAAAGAACCAAGGTCATTTATTAAAAGAAGAAGAATCAGAAGCTTTAGCGTGTTGACACATTCACAACGTTAATTATTTACCACTTAGCCAAGGTTGATTATACATTCTTAGTACTGTTTTATTTCTACTTTTTAACAGAGAGAAATATTGCAATTCTATGTGTACAAATTACACGGTAGCCACTGCTTCTAACCCCATACACATTTGTACTAGATTTAAGATTGTCTATACACTTGGAAGCATTATCCATAATTTTAAAGTACATTCTTTCTACGGAGTGACAAAAAAAAAAAAAAAAAAAAAAATAGTGCCGCGGTGGCTGAGTGGTAGAGCGTTCTCCTCTGGTGCATGGAGCCCAGGTTCAAACCCTGCTCCCAGCAAGTGAACTTTGTGGTGGACAAACACCGTGTGCGTGGGTTTCGTCGGGGTTCTCCCGTTTCCTCCCACTTTCTTCATTCCACCTTTTCATTCATTTCTCATCTTTACCGTCTCATTTAGCCTAGCCGGCATAATCGTGGGACGTAAAACTCAAAAAATTCATTTTCATTTTTTCTACATTTTTCAAACGAGTCAGTTCAGAAGTGTAGAAAGTAAAGACGGTTCATTGTCTCACAGATTCATAGCTCATCAGAACCGACAAGATTATTATTATTTTAAGACGAGTGAAAACACAAAAATCAACAATAGATGTCACTACGTTCCTCCACTCTTTCAAAATATTCACAGTAAAACAGCGATTGACATTAAGACGTGGCTCGAAACCAAATTAAGTCAATCAGAGAAAAATTCGTACACTTACTTTTCATATTATGTTTCGTTCATTATTGAGAAACATATAGTTGAGAAAGATGAAGTATTGAAAGAATGTGGACCAGAAACAGTAAAATGAATAAAGGAATGATGCAATATACAGAGTGGACCTGAAAGATGTGCACGAATTCCGGAACGTGATTTGTGAATCAAAAGAAGACAAAAAAAAAAAATTCTTCTTGCATGTTGTTAAATTCCGTGTCATGTATGAGTGACTGGAGTGGCAACTTTGAATCGACAATCGAATCCTGTCAATTGGAATGGAACAGAAAGATATGCACAAATTGCGGAAAGTATTTTGTGACATCAAAACTAGTTAAATGTGGTTATGAACATCAGCAAAATGATACATTAGGCAGCTGCGCACACAGAGATAGTTTGTGTACATCTTAATATTTGTGCACTCATCCTTGATGACAATGCAACAGCTCATACGCAGCTTGTATGCAGTCTTCTCGTGAGATGAGCATGGGAAATACTAAAGCACACACCATATTCGAAAGATCTATCACCTTGTGATTTCGACCTCATGCCAGAATTATAGGAACTATTCCCTGGAACATGCTTTTGAACACGTGAAGACATTACCACAGCAATGAGCCATGAAATCAAAATGTTTGGTTATAGTGAGTTATTCGTCGCCCTCCCTCGTTGGCAGACTCATTTTTTCTCGTGCTATATCGTGATGGGGATATGTATGTTCATGCAACTTCTTAGATGTAACGTTTACATAATGTACTAATCTTCCATTTGCATATTTCAGAATTTCTTGCTTCTTTTCCATTTTCATAAAAAAATGAAATTTGCTGTGACCCTCGTATTTTACGTATCATAAAAATGAAATAATAAATTATAATTTTACAGCATTAAATATGTCATTTATGACAATACAATGCTGCTATAATTGGAGATATACGAAAAAAATACAATTATACCAGTTAGGCCCAATATTATGATTTCAACATTCACTTAATGTGATGGATGATGCATCTTTCACCCTAGGTTGGTAATTTTGTTATTTCTTATCGTTTAGTATTATAGGCCTATTCTTTTCATTTAACTGAAACCTAGGTAATGCATATTATACCTACAAATATCCCAAATGGGAGTAAGATAAGATCAAGTCCAAGTCTAATGAAAATAAAATATCTCGCGGATCACAGATTGGAAAACGCTACACGAATGTCAACCACCACAACCATTTGGTGGCGCTGATCATTTTGTCATAAGTTATGGCCAGTTCTTGATTGATTTTAAGTTGGTTGGATTGGACTTTAACATCACATTCAGCACCAGGGCTTAAAAGACTCGTGAATCTATAGTTTAAGGTGGAACTGGAACTACCGTAATGCGTTCAGTTTTAAATATTATCCCATCGCGAATCGAACCCGAGACGCTGTGCACCAAAAGTGTGTACGCTGCGACAAGACCAGCTGGGAGAGATTGCTTGATATTTGTTTCTAAATTACTGAAAATAGGCCGAAATTTCGCTTATAGTTCAGAAAATCGACTCCTGTATCTTAGACAATCCCGCTTTACCGAAGAGAACAACTGGTTTCATACAATAGTCATTGTATTCATAGCGACTAGTTACTAGGCTTCCTGTTCCAATTATCTCTACACACCTTTGGTGCGAGCGAGCGGTTCTGGGTGGAGACACTCGGTCAAAAAGTATGAAAGCATTTTAGACCAGCCATCCTGAGTGAAGTTTTCATGGGTTTTCTCATTCAAACCAAGCAAATGCCGGGATGGAACCTAACATAGTATACAGGTACCAGGCCGCTTCCTTCCTTCCTTCCTTTCCCCGGATAGTGTGACCGCCGAGGGACGTCATCCCTCGGTGTCCTCCCATCTTGCCTAATCCCACCTCGCCTAACGATCTATCAGTCGCTGATATCTCCAAGATAAGAATCTCCGCCATTCTAGGCGAGATGGGAGTTCCCATCTTGCCTACTCCCATCTTGCCTAAGATGTAAGAAGGGAATTTCTGCTCTAAAGAGGGAATTCCTGTACTAGTATTAACCACCAACACTAAGAAATTGTGAAATCATACGCACATTTCAGAAAAGAAATAATCTATGTATTAATCTTTCTACATAAGAAAATCAATAATCTAGTTTCAGTATGTTTCAATGAATATTTACAATACCTGTTAACTACAATATGAATATATAATAAGCACTATATTTCTTCTTTCATTTTGTTCACCAATATTTTCCCTCGTTTCCTTGCAGTATTGGGCTCATGTGCATGCAAACCGACGTACGCACAACAGAATCTTCCACTAGAACAATAGTAGCCTTACAACCTTCACTGCACTTCCAATAGGTTTTATTACCACAAACTCTATTAATACGATATATGTATTCTTCATAACACACTAACTTCCCACCGCGTATACTCTCCAAGTAAGTCACAGCCATGTTTAACTACAACAATCTCATAAAGTGTATCTGCTGCTACTTTTATATATATCAACAGCACAATTCATTAAAAGTATATATTTTTATCTTGTTTCTGATTGGCTCCTGTCAGCCAATCATCTTCCAGTATTCTCAAAACAAGCTAAAAGTGAACTAAATTCACTAAATCGCCTTCCCCCCTGTGCTTTCTTGTTGTGTGGTGTTTATTATATATTTATATTCTAGTTGACAGAGATTCACAATATTTTATTAATTTATTTAGTCTTATTTTACATGGTGAAACTAAGGCTAATCATGCCTTGTCTACCACTTGACCATGCAATCATCAGAATTAATATGACAATACGAAGTATTTATAAAATAATAATTAAAATGACGAACATTGAAATCACAACAAAAATTACATTCACAATCACACACACACACACATATGTCACATTCACACATAGATTATTACAAATAAACATATAATGCAAAGTATTTTCAGATATATTTAGGGAAGAAGAGAAAAATAAAGGGTTAGAAGAATTTTAAAAAATCAGCATTTTCGTCAGATCAGTAAGCCTGGAGCAGTGGTTCTCAACCTAATTCCTATGACGACCCCTATTTTATCACATCATCTTGCCAGCAACCCCCTTATAATTTCTGGTTTCTAATAAGCTTGTGTGGGATTTTTAGTATACCTATTGCGGAGATCTCACGATATACATCTATTTCTATAATAGTAGAATCCATTTCTTGTAAACCTATATAGTGGATACAGTAACTTCCTAAAAGCGAATGGATTAAAACCAAATCTGGACAATAAGCTTTATTTATTTATTTATTTATTTTTATTTCAGAACGATAGAATATGAAATTACACAAATTACTTGTAAGAACTAAGCTAGAATCTGACTTTATACATTTGCACAAAGCAAGTCCACTTGAATCATTCCAATTCAGGACTTTATCCTTTCATATATATACTTTCTCTTGTTCGGGAGAAGGCTTAAAAACCACTGGAATCACATTAGTTTCCTCTATTGAACTTTCAATATCTGCATGAATTACAAAAAAATGGGAAGAAAGTTTGTTGTAGCTCTTAAATGTCTGCCAATAAAGAAGGTCGTGCTGGCGTGCAAAATGAAACTATTCAGGGGTTCTTATTCGTTGTGGCTGCTACTCGAAACGAAACCTTTAGATTCCATATCCAGCTCTGCTCAAAAATAAACAAAAATTCACAGAAATAGTACCAGCTATTGAACCTGTACGGAAATGGGAATTCTTATCTCGCTTTTAAATCATGTCATTTCATTGCATCTGGCACTTGTACGCAACTGAGAAGGATTTTGACATGTACGAAAATGGGAACGTACTCAAGTGGGAAGACACCATTTTTTGTTGTTCTTAACAGTATGTATAAAAAAAATATGCCTATCAGAACAAAATTCAGAATAATATTTAAAAATATTTTTCTGTATTAGATTCTAATTATATTTATCTCTTCCAATTATCTTCGCGACCTCCATGAAAGCTTCTTGCAAATCCCTAGGTTGATAAACTCTGGCCTAGAGAGACGCATGGATGGTCTGCTCAACCGACTTCTTGAATAGATTGATTGACTGAGATTGTCGTATGTTGGGTGGAAGATCATTCCATGCACGGACAGTGGATGCAAAGAATGATTTCTAGTAATATTTAGAGGAGTGTAGGAGAAGTGAAAAGAGTTTATTTACACCTGATCTTGTATCGTGATCGTGATGAGCATTTAATGGTTGCAATCGTTGAAATAAGTAAGAGGGTTGTTAAAAGCGCAAAATCTTAGAGAAGTGTGAGTCGATGCAGATAACGTCTATCGGAAAGTTTCATTAGTCCCAGCTGTTTGATCGTTTAAGATTATAAGCAAACCGTATACAGGCGTTTTGGATACGTTATAAACAGTTCTTCATTTAAGTCTGATAGAGCTACATCATAATATTCGAGGTGAGGAAATATTAGAGATTTTACAGGGAGTGATTTTGTGTCAATGGTTAGAATTTTCTTTAGTCTGGTGAGTGAATGAAAAGACCAGAACGCTTTCTTACGCACAACGTTGAACGGGGTTTCCACTCAAAATATGGATCAATTGTTATCCCGAGATTTGTGATGGTTTCAGAAAATGTAATAATTGTTCCATGTATCTGTACTGCAGACATATTCGAACGGCGAATATTGATTGAAACATCTGGTTAAAATGATTCCTTCTTTAATGGAGAAATTCCCTCTACAGAAATTCCTTCTTTAGTGCAGAAATTCCCTTCTTACATCTTAGGCAAGATGGGAGTAGGCAAGATGGGAACTCCCATCTTGCCTAAAATGGCGGGCATTCTTATCTTGGAGATATCAGCGACTGATAAATCGTTAGGCGAGATGGGATTAGGCAAGATGGGATGGAATCCATCCCTCATACGTGATGGGCTAATACGGCCATAGACGCCGAAAGCTTAGAAATCTAGTTCCTAATCCTACTCCTTATCTCTACACACTTTATTTGGTCAAACTATTTGTGATAAACAATATCCTAAACACGATGACCACTTTGTTTTTGAAACTAGTCGGTAATAAACAATATCGTAAATATGGTGACCATTTTGATTCGTAACAATTGTTAAATGGTAGGTACATAAAAGCTCCAAATTTTGACAATTTTATGTATTTCTTCTCATATCTCTTGCTATCGTATTTTCCTTTTGCTGAATTTGCTACACTTGTCCGAAGAAAAATAAAACTAAATCAGTAACAGTAAAATCCGCGTGTGCAGATATTTCATTATGAATTTTATATCGTTTCGTAGCCTTGCTTCAGCTTCTACATAAATCAACGAAACGTATATGTAATCTTACGGAAGAAGACGTGAATAAAAAGCATACAAGGAAAATACATCGTAAGGAGAAAGTGACCCTGAGTTCTTTTATAGCTAGTTATGAAGATTAAAAAGAAATAAAGAATCATAAATAACTTTAATTATTCTAACAAACATAACAAGTTTTGTTGTTTTAAAAGATGCTCATATGCTGAACGTGCATATCTTTCGTATGTCCCGAGTTCGATTTCCGATTAAAGAATACCGTATAGGTATTGATTCAGCGTTGTGAGGCTACTAAGTAGTTATTTAAACTATATGCATTTAAATTTACGTTTATTTAGTAATACAGTATATGAGGATAGCGAAACGCAAGCCCGAGTCTCACTGAGATTAGCGAAAGCAAGCCCGAGCAACATTGAGATCAGTAAGCGCAAGTCTGAGCTCCACTAAAATTAGCGAACGCAAGCACGAGCACCACTGACATTAGTGAATGCAAGTCCGAGCAGCATTATGATCAGCGAGCGCAAGTCCGAACCCTATTGAGATTAACGAACATAACCCGAGTCCCACTGTTATCAGTGAACGCAAGACCGAGCCCCGCTGACATTAGCGAACGTGAGGTGAGCCCCAAACCCCAACGAAATCAGTTAACGTGATCCCAAGCCCACCTGAGATTCATCATCATCATCATCATCATAGGTAGTCTGCCTTTATTGGCAGGTCACTTGCCGCAGCTGAGAAGCTTCCATGCTCTGCGGTCCTCCGCTAACTTCTTCGTCTTCGCGTATGATCTTTCTGTTTTTATATCATCCATTAATTGTAGTCTCCTTCGCCCCCTCCCTCTCTTTCCAGACACCATACCCTCTAGGACGTCCCTCATGATACAATCTCTTCTTAGACAATGTCCCAACCTGTTTCTCTTCCTCATCCTAATAAAATCTAAAAGTGTTCTTTTCTCACCCACCATTTCTAATACTCTCTCATTCGTTTTCCGCTCGACCCAACTAATTCTTTCCATTATTCTCCACACCCACATTTCGAAGGCTTCCAGTCGATTTTCATCACCTTTATGTAATGTCCACGTTTCCGCCCCATACAGTACAACACTCCACCTGAGATTAAAGAGCACAAACTCCATTGAGGACAGTAACTCCGAACCCCACCAAAAATAAAACCTCGATGCAAAATGGCAAATCCTAATTCGAACTCTGGTCTCAAAAACAAGGAATAACAGCGATGGGAGACGGTGGGTGGTCATCCCGGTCATAACCTTGTGTGTGTGTGTGTGTTGTAATGTTAAGGAATCTACTTTTTTTTACCATTTGAAAGCTAAAAAAACTTCTAATTATATACATAGGTGTAACTAACGTAAGAAGCATATTTTATTTTCATTTTTTGTTGTTACTATTTTTTATTTTTATTTATTTTTGCTGATACCCAATTCTTCGCTTTTAATATAAAATCAACCACGAAGTAATTACCATTATTGTAAACTATTACCATTTTATGCTGTTATATTAATGTACTGCAGGTTATGTACAGAGTCGTATGAAGCTCGTATATCCAGTCTTGAGGATTATTGAGAACTGAGTGATACACTATGACAACTGATATAAAGCACATTACTACAACTGAATACATATCTGAGGGGACTCAGTGGAATAAGGGGGCCATTTCAACTGGACTAACAAGGGACATATGCGAATCGTGACAGCTGGATATTTATGGAAATTGGTACCCTGACTAATTGTGAATCGCTAATCATCGTGGTGATAGTCACTCGATGCGGAAATGCTTTGTTTATCTTCTATGAATAATACATATACCAAGCAGTGACCAGATAAGGCTGTGCCGAGTTACACCAGAAAAACACCGGAAAAAGGCAGAAAATGAACAATGTGTGCAGGTAACCCGATACCTACGGGAGGAGGACATGTGACCAACATCACGGCAGTTGTGTCACACAAGCAGTGTTGCCATCCCAACACAAACTTACAGTTTTTTCAAATAGAATGCATACCATTTTATGGCATTAAAATAATTGGCATAAAACGTGAAAGAAAATAAGCAAAATCTGGGTTATCAGTGATGCCAAATAAGGGAAACATGAGGCTCTAAAGTTGAGAAATTATGAGGTCCGTCCAATGAAACGAACAAATGTACAACATCAACACGACCAACAAGACTTCAGAAGGAACAAATGTACAGTAGGGAGTAAACCACAGCATCCAGTGACTAAATGTTTTGATATGCCATATCGAGTGTTCGGCTAGGACGAGAACTGTACGCATTTTGCCATATTGTATATGGCTTTTCTGTTATATGTGTTGGTGTATAATGTTAAAATATTTTGCGCTTGTATATTACTGGTAACCTGAATGCAGTGTGTTTTATCTTTATCGTTGTCTCACATGCTAACGTTTCCTATACTCTCGGCTGACACCTATCACAGGTCATTAATCTTTGCGAATCGATTCTGACATACTTTCTTGTCACAGATTTGTTACCTTTCTGTACTGTTTCCAGGCGGTACACCATCGTTTTGTGGTATGGAAGGCATGCAGGATTTATGCAGTGTTGCAACCCCAAGACAGTTTGTTTTATAGCTCTCGGGAACTGTTCGAGATACCGATTCCACACAAACGCCATTGGAATTGCTGCGCTACAGGAAGACTTGTTCTTCACATTTCTGCATTATGTCACATGGGACTTCTTTCTACGGCTACTCTAACATGTGCCCTTTTTGAGTGAATCCTGTATCAAGCTCGTTAGTCACTGGATACTGTGCATGCTGTAGCTTACTCCCTACTGTACATTTGTTTCTTCTAAAGTCTTGTTGTTATTGTACATCTGTTCGTTTGTCTGTACGGACCCCATAATTTCTCAACTTCAGAGCATCATATCTCCCTTATTTGGCAACACTGATAACCCAGATTTTGCTTATTTTCTTTCATGTTTTATGCCAATTGTTTTAATGTCATAAAATGATATACGTTCTATTCGAAAAACTGTAATTTTCCGTTGGGCTGGCAACACTGCTTGTGTGACACTACTATGTGATGTTGGTCACTTGCCCCCCTCCCGTAGATATCAGGTTACCTGCACACATTGTTCATTTTCTGCCTTTTTCCGGTGTTTTTCTGGTCTAACTTGGCTCAGCCTCACCCGATCACTACTTTATGTATGTATTATCCGTAGAAGATAAACAAGGCATTTCCGCACTGAGTGACTATCACCACGATGATTAGCGACCCACAATTAGTCAGGGTACCAATTTTCATAAATTTCCAGCTGTCACGACTCGCATACATCCCTTGTAAGTATGACGAAAACTGAAGTTTTCGTAAGATTCTATATCAGGGATAGCCCAAGGGCGGGGATGGAGGGGCAAAGGGTTGTAATACTGCTACTTAGAGCTACTTTTAGGAGCTCCAAACTCTGGGACGGGATTTACTTATATATAAAATAAGAAAGTTTTCTTTTCTGCGGGGGCAATAGCCCCGACCGCCCCCACTGGATCCGCTCCTGGAGTAGCCAAACTTCTTTAGGTTTGAGGGCTGTTGTTAATTTCAGAAATCACTAGCAATCTCCTTAACTGACACAGACAATGATTTAGATCACCGCGTCATTTCAGGTTTTGCCAAAGGGGAGGGAGCAGGCAAGACATCCCACTGACATAAGACTTTCACGTTTTTTATTAGTCTATTAATATACATTAAAAAACATATGTATCTCAAACTCAAGGAGGACAATTGTTCTTTCCAAATGTCCCTGCATCGCGTGCTACTTCTCACGACTTGCTAGTCGACAAGTTGGGCACCCGCGACTCGAAGATGCCGACTTTGCATGGAATTCACAATCCCACTTTGGTAGCGATGAGTCCTTCCAGTGAGCCCCTCAACTATACAGTATATAAACACAGTCAATAGGCAGATTATTGCAATTAGAAATGAAAAAAAAAAAAAAAAAATCTGTATCAACGATGATGTAATGGAATATGTGCTTAATATCATATCACTTGTAAACGTTTAATAACTTTTGTTTTTCTTTCTTTAAAGAACATCACAGGTGGTCACTTCTTGTGGTAAACAAGAGTGTTTTCAAGGTCTGTTTGCTAGTCGTAGGTGAGATGGATGGAGCAGTCTGGGCAAGTAGCACGTGCTTTGGTTGAAGGCGCGTAAGATAACGTAATCAATGTTTTCAGCATTACGGAGACGGATTCGCATGTAAATGCAAGGTTGGGCAATCTTCCACGACATTCGTCTGCATATGCATCAGTGTTAATGTGTTTTACTATTATATCTAAAATGCATAGATGATGATGATGATGATGTTGATGTTGTTGTTGTTGTTGAAGAAGAAGAAGAAGAAGAAGAAGAATACTTGTATTGTTAAAATGTCAACTTCCCAACAAAAATAGTTTTTCAAAATTAAATACTATCCACGTGTTTCATTTTAGTTCCTATTCTGGACTGGACAGTATATCCTAAATCTTCAAACGAAGAATACTGTATGTATGGAGAAGATGAAACAATTTTAGGCTTCAGTAGACTGTAGAAGCGATTTTATGCTCTTCTGACAACAGTCTTCTTCCTGTTGCCCGATAAACTATTTGACATCTAAGGCACATCGTTCTTCTGTTAACATAATTACCAGACGACATTCTTCGTGCGTTACGGAACAGTTACGAATATCTACCAGCGTGAAATGAAAGTAAAATTAAAGAATTAACTAAGAGAGTTTTGTACTGATTTTACGTTACCACTTGGACCTTCTGGACTAGCTAGTTTCAGATTCCAAGCATTCAAATAGTAATGAAAAATTAGATAAAATATAAGAAATAATGAAATAAGCGGTGTACAGGAACATGCTTAGAAGACACGGGAGAATTACTGAGGAATCCTTGTCAGTGAGAATGTGACTAATTAAACGTTGTTACTTCTAATGCCAAACTGCGAGTAAAAACACCTAAATTCTCACATGACTGACAAATAAATTGATAAACGTTCTTTCCTATTATTCTATACCAGTTGTTTTCACGGCAATGAATCTGGCAATGATGGTGTTCGCTTCACACATTCAGGACAACCATAAATATATCCATGAAGTAGCTCAAGGAATTCGTGTAATCTTGGCATCCACTGGTTTTTAGTCCGACATGGGGGCAACAAAATGTCTCGACAGCTTCATATCTTTGGTAACTTATCTATTTTCTGGTTATTTGTATTGCATCTTTCTTTTTCTTTAATTGTTCCTTATATTTTTACTAAATTCTTTACTCCTATTTCAATTCTTGAGAAATATTCCACAGTGAAATTGACAAATTAGTTCATATTGTATACAGCAGGAGTGGCCAACTTCTTTTGGGTTTAAGGGCTACATTTCATTTCAGACATTATACAAGCAATGAAATAGCAACGATTTTAAAGGTATCCTGGAAATGTGTCGGGTATCTTGATTGGCTAATCGTATGTTTCAGCTATTATTATTATTATTATTATTACCAGGGAAGCAAGAAAGTTCGTGCGCTTTTGAACCACTCCCGCTTCCATTTGGCTGTTGCGGCGACATCTGTCCCCGTAGCATGAAAGTTTTGACTGTTTGGGAAAGCTTATTCATTGACGCATCAGCCACGGTGAATATAACAACGCATTTGTCAGTGTAGTGTGTAAAAATCGCTCGTGATCATGTCAGTGTCAAATGAAATTTTTAGAGATTGTTTGCTTTACGAGTTTAAATTGGGGACAAATGGTGCAGAAGCAGCTAGAAAAATATGTGTTGCGCTCGGAGAGGGTGTAATAAGTAAATGTACAGCACAAAAATGGTTCCAGACCTTTTCAACTGGTGACGAGACCTTTCAAGATAAGCCTCGCTCTGGGAGGCCTAAATCAGTGGATATGGACCACCTGAAGGCCTCTATTGAAGATTATTCCAGTCAAACATGCGAGGAACTTGCTCACCGATTCGAGGTAAGCAGGAAAATTATTCGGGTAAGTCTGCATCAGTTGGGGAAGACCTGAAAACTGGGTCAGTGGGTCTCTCACGAGCTGACCGCTATGAGCCAAGTTCTAAGACTGAATATCTGTTCATTTTTGTTGACGAGACACAAAATCTGTCCAATTTTGGACCGTATAATAACTTGTGACGAGAAGTTGGTCATGTATGGCAATAAAAAACGGTCATACCATTGGCTATCACCGAATGATCCGAAGCCTTTGACTGCAAAACCGAACATCCATCAACACAAGGTTTTGCTCTGTGTTTGGTGGACTACAAACGGTATCGTGCACTACGAATTCTTGGAACGTGGTAAGACAATTACCAAAGATGTGTACTCATCACAACTGAGAACGGTAGCCACCAAACTGACTCAGAAACAGCCAGCACTAGTAAACAAAAGAGGTGTGCTCTATAACCAGGGCAACGCGCGCCCTCACACCGCAAAACAGGCGCTGGAAGTAATCTCAGAACTTGGTTGGGAGCTTGTATCTCATCCTCCCTACTCCCCAGATGTCGCTCCTTCGGATTGCCATTTATTCTTGGCCATAGACAACTTTATGCGTGGCAGGCAGTTCAAGACTGAACAAGACGTCAAAAATGCAGTTGCTGAGTTTTCCGAGTCTCGGGAACAAATATTCTACAAAACTGGCATTTACAAGCTTGTTGAGCGCTGGGAGAAGGTTGTAGAAGCAAATGGAGGCTATTTTGCCGAATAAACAAACCGTTAAAACCCTGTAATTGACAGTTTTCTTCCATAGTATAAAAGCGCACGAACTTTCTTGCTTCCCTGGTATTATTATTATTATTATTATTATTATTATTATTATTATTATTATTATTATTATTATTATTATTATTGACCACTTCATTTTCGATTAAAGAATAGGTTGGCATTACTTGTACAACTTTTACTCTCATAACAATTCACAAGAGCTGAGAGCATTGAGAGCAGATCATTTTTCGCTTCACGCCGAGATGAATTCCTTCGAAGATAAGTCACTCTTTAATAAGATGTTTCGGTTATGATTACGCAAATATGATCGGTGACCGATCGACTTCGAAATACCAGTAATCCCTATTACTTCAATGTCCATATACATTCCGGCCACAATGCGCTTTCTCCATGCTGGGATGGAACGCACGGAACTCAGAGTCATGTCGACGTTTATGGCCTTCCTACATCACATTCGATGCAGATGCTAATAGGGAATTCACTGTCTAGTTTACCAATGCCCAGATCACTCATTCTGAGATTTCAGACCCCAGCCCCTACTACATCACCTCCCGTTCAGGGGCAACCAAATTCAACCACGGCTCCTTCTAGCACAAATTCTGATTTATGTATGATACAATCGGTTATACAATCACTTCCATAGGAGGTACGAACCAATCCGCTCCTATCAGGATCCCAGTGCAACTTTCGCAATACACCTTTCCTGTCTAATCAGATACATCTTTTCAAAAGTAACTGGTAGGTCCATCAAACCTCCGTCGCAATAACCAGTATCCAGGTTATTCAAACAAATGGCTATCTCCTTACATTCACCAAAGGCTACCTCAAAATCAAATGTGCTCATCAAGAAGATTTTGCAATCGTTTAAGATATCTATTCAGTCACCCTGGAAATCAAGAAGAAAGTGGAGATACTTAAAACAGTAATACGGAACCTGCTCATCGACCACATAGTTCAAGATATGCGGTCTACTTCTCATGACTTGCTGGTCGACGTGTTGGTCATCCCTAGTATATAGTGATACATTGAAGGCCTTCTAGATCAAACCAACTTCAGTCAGGGGTGCCAGATTGGGGAATTGATCCAAAGTGAGTAATTAGAACTTCAGGAGGTTAAGAAAGATAAGAACTTAAATCAGCTAGCAACTAAAATTCTGCATAAAACATGCGTAATTATATAAGAATAACACTTTTAATTCACTTCACTTTATTGAGGTAAGGAGTTATTGGAGATCAAAACCATAGAAAGATTAAAAGAGTTTGAACTAGTTATATACAAGTTTTTTGGGGGGAGGTAAAGGGGATATTTAGGAGAAATTATGGAGATGCGTCAAGATCTCGTGGTAAGGATGGGTACCATTGATTTCAGTGTCGTCTTATTGCCTTCCTCCGCGTAAGTAACGAAGAACATTTCCACATAGTTCTTTGAACTATCACCATTTCCATTGCATTTGCAGTTTACAGTTGTGCTGTTGTGTGATTGAAAATGAGTTCTATCCTTAAAATCAAGACGTACAACATAATATCCATGATTTATTTGCGCTTTCTAGGGTGGAATACTAAACGACACACAATATTAACTATAATTTCATTTATGTTAATTTCTCAATACAAAACTGTGAAGAACCGATTTTCATTCTCAAAAATACGTTTTCAAATTAATAAAAAGGAAAAATATAAAGAAGAAGAGATATATAAAGAAGAATAATAGAAGAATAGATATATAAATGCGCAAGCGAATATACTTTTCCTCATTTCCATCTCAGGGTGCCAGCAGTTGTTATTTATGGACGCGGTAAATCTGCCATGTCTTATTTATGACGTAATAAGATTTAGTCATCTTCAAAGAAGTGGTGAAGGAAGGAGAAAAATATTATAAAAGAATATGCTGGAAAATTCCCCACAAAATAACTCTAGTGTTATATGTGATCATTCTATTTGTGAAAAATTATTTGCTTTTGAATTTATTAAAAGAACAAGGAATTTGTGAATTCATGAAAAAAAGTTACGGCATATCTATTATTCCCTCTTGAAAATATTGTTTTGTGGTTGGATATTGGATTTGAGTTTAGTGTCCCTTTTACAGCCAAAGTTACCTACATTTTAACGTGAGATTCGAATCACATAAAAGCTTCCACTGGGGATCAAACCAGGGTCTTCCACCCTCAAGGCGCATCCGCTAACCATATAGTCACGAAGAAGTTAATATTGCTTCTTATTTCAACTTGAAATGTTTCTGTACATTCCCACCACTCGAACATACCAGCCGGCTGTTTTAAATTACTAATATTAAACTTGCTCATTCCTAGTTTAAGAAACTTAAAGGTTCATCTTCGAAGAAACAAAAGCCACAATTTGCTATAATTAGGTAACCATTTATGTATTTTGAACTTTAGCAGAATCGTATGTCTACACAATTTCGAGTACGTTCACTTCACATCCATATTCCTTTATATTTGAGACAAAATGGACATAAAGGAGACATCAGAAGTATTTGATTTTTCACGCTTGTCAAGCAAGGGCATCCTTTCTTTTTTTATTTCTTTTTCTTTTTTTCTTTTTTTTTACAATTAATATGATTATCCATAAAAGAATGATGTGATTTAACAAGTGAATAAAACAGCTGACTCATTAGAGAGATCAACTGTCCAAGCTTGAGAGATATTAACCAAATATTTTTAATGTATGCATTCTTGATCACGCAACGCACATTTACAGGATAATCGAACAGGTCTGTATTATTATCCGACAACGACGATCCTGAAGGGATGTGGACAATGTGGTACATAATTATCTTTAAAGAATATCCATGATGGAAAAAGTTTCCATCAACATGTGTATCACGATCAGAATGCTTTCTCTTATTGAATACCTTGTTTGGAAACTATGGTTTTGTGGTCTTGCAGTGAACATAGACAAATTGTCTGTAACATATCTCGAATTTGGACAGCTGCTCTTTCTATTGGTGCAGATTACATCAGTATAAGAAATTAGTAAAATGATGTTCTATTCTCTTATAGAACGATACCATTTTATGAATACCCTGAATATGATATGTATTTGTTTCAGAAACATAAGAAACATAAAATTAATAGGAAGTGAGTAACTAGCCAACCACTGAGTTGTGCAATATCGCAATATGACAAAGAACAGCAGTGAATGTATTATTATTATTATTATTATTATTATTATTATTATTAATAATAATAATAATAATAATAATAATAATAATAATAATAATAATAATAATAATAATAATAATAATAATAATAATAATAATAATAATAATAATAATAATAATAATGTATTTTCCAGAAGAAACTTGGCAAAGCTCCACAAAGGTGAAGCAACATAACTGAATAGTATGTATTTCGTAGTTACGAAAAAATAAACTTTATATTGTACTTTATATTGTAACTTTTATTGTCATGTACACTATAAACATGACTGATTTATTGGTATTATTATTATTATTTTACATATCAACTAACCACCCCACTATTCTTACAACTCGGCTATTTTCATCCTTCGACAGCACTGTATGCAACCGCCAGTTTTTTCTCCTGTAAATTTGTTATTCGAAACTTATTTAGAAATGAAATGAAATTTTTGAGTTTTACGTCCCACGTTTATGCCGGTTAGGCTAAAGAAAACCGTGATGTTGAGAGATGAATGAAATGGTGGAATGAAGAAAGTGGGAGGAAACGGGAGAACCCCGAGAAAACCCACGCACACGGTGTTTGTCCACCACAAAGTTCAGTTGGCGGGAGCAGGGTTTGAACCCGAGACCCCAAACACCAGAGGTGAACGCTCTACCACTGAGCCACCGCGGCCCTTTCAAACTTATTTAGATGAATGGTAAGTTTATGTGGATCTAGCGAGCTATATATGCTCGGTGGGTGGATCCAGTGAGTGGTGATCAAACCTATGTGTTAGAAAAATAGATTCCAAAAGGAAGGTATAGATACCTAGTTACTTTGAATATTACTAGATATATGTGTTTGCTTGGCAGTGAACAATCTAAATACTAACACACACACACACACAAAAAGAAAAAAAACGAAAGGGAAAGTAAATAGTCTTGTTTCCGCATCAGCATATATTTAACGAAAGAAAAGGCAAGAAAGAAATACGATATAAAAATCATAACCTACTTTGTGCGTATTTCAAGCTGCATTCTTCCACCTGTTTTCGTGTTTGGGTGCCTCTCAGAATGACGAAGCAACAAGAAAAGAAAAAAAATAAATGCACATCTCTTTTTATTACGTTCCCTTCTCCTCTTTTATCCATTCCCTACAGGCTGAAAAAAACGAAAAAGACTCAGAAAGAAAAGAAATATAATGAAGAATAGTGGGAGAAGAGAGACAAGAAGAGTAACTAGTTTAAACCATCTCGGAACAACAACGAGTGGAGAGGGGGAGGAGTCTAAAAAGAACCTGATCCCCTGCTTATTATTCCAAGCAGGTAAAAACCCAAAGTCCCTCAGTCAGAGGATGACAGGATCAAAGGTACAGAACAAGGATAGAAACTGGAAAAGGCGCCAGGACGAATTCTACGAACAAGGTGAATCACAAAACCCCATGAAACGGAATGGCTGTTGCAGACTTGATCAATGCCACTACCTCTTGCGACTCTTCTACCATAACATACACGACAACAGAATTGGAATTGGGACTGGGATAACCAACGGGAGAAAGATGGATGAATATGAAAAATATTTACGATGGAGAACGAAAATATATATATATATATATATATATATATATATATATATATATATATATATATATATAAAGTACAGAAAAACAGCAAACAACAGGTATTTTCAAGAAGGAAATGACATACCCAGTACAGTATAACAATATACCCACTTCATGCTTTTGATAAACTTTGAAGCGAATGGACAAATATGTGCACAGTTTTCGGTATCCTAAAACGAATTATATTCTATTTTGGCCATGAAAAAAACCGTACTGAATTAGGTCTTATTCTTCCAAAGTAATTAACAAAATAACACATATGAAGCAGGGATATGTTATGTTCACATCCGCACTTAGAAGAAAATTTAACATCTTTTCTTCTTTGTACCGTTACGACACGAGTTTAACAAATTTTACCTAACACAAGATTTCAATCTCTAATACCTGTAATTGTATTTCTGATCCCGAGCGCTTACTTCTGGTATGAAGGCTCCTTATTTCTATCCCAGGCTACATTAAGCTGTGGTGAACATCGTTGTGTCCGTGATTTCCTCTGCGTTCTTCAAATTACTAATTATCTCCTGCATTTAGTAGTATAGGGATCGTACGGAGTCGTGAAGCTTGACCTAGATCCACCAATTTCAGCATCCAATAGAACGCGACGGTCTGTTCCCGTCGTCAACCCCATTCATGAGATTTTGCCAGTGTCTCGCGCTATACAGAGAACATCTGCCGAGGATACAGTGTTGTCGGATTGCCGCTAAGTTTCGTTTTGTTTATTTTTGTTGTTATTATTGTTATTGTTATTTTATATCTTTGCTGTTGTTGTTGTCACCATTTAATTCGAATAATTGTTAGTGTTCAATGTTATAGTTCATTAAGTGCTCTTTCTTTGTCGCTTGATCGCTATATCTTCTAAGTTTGGCAACATTATTGGTGCATTTCTGTCGTTTCATGTTTTCTGAAGTGTGCGTTCGGAAGGCAGCTCTATGAATCGTGCCGAATTCTTCCGATGTATCTCACGTGATGTAAAGTAGTTATGAAGTTGGAGTAAAGCACAGGCTTCACGAGTCCTCGCGGTCATTTTTATATATATATATAGAAAAGATTCCAAAATCGTAAGATAAAAAAAAAGAAGGGCAGAAACATAACTCATGTGCCATTTAATTGAAAGCCTATTGATAGCACAAAACCTTTTGTAAATTGTAAAGTTGCTTTGCTTTAATTCCAATAAAATATTACTTAATAATCGATCCATCAACATGCATTTCTCAATAAAATTCCTTAACCACCCGATTTGAGGCATCTATTGAGATTTCCATGATTATGTTGTTTAACGTCAGTAAAATTTCAACTTTTACAGGGTAAATATCCTTACATGTTATGCAACTTGGAGTTGCACATGTGTGCTACAAGATGGAATTCCATGTAGGATATCAAGTCTTAGAGATACTTTTTTCCAAATCAGCATTAATTAATTCAGATGCTTTAGTATATTGAAGACGCACAAAAATTAAGAAACGCATCTTCAGACGTTAATTCATGAAAAGATTCATTAAATGTCACTCAAAATAGAATTAGGTTCATAGGAGAAAATAGCTAATATCTGGAGTTACCTTCATATACGGATTAGTTGTAAAAAACACATCAACAGGAATATCTAAGTTCCGTATTATATATTTTTGAAGATTTGGCCAAATACTACACATTTTTCTTTGTCCTTTTCATACTTCTTTTCATACTACATGACTTCCAAATGTCTATCTTTATGGGATGAATAAATCAATAATCAATAAAAGTATCCTTATGGAATGTTGGATAGAAACTCGGGAAATCATGCTGGATTATTATGCTCGATTTTCTGAAGTGACATCTTTCCCAATTACTTCCACCATGATAAAAAGTTGCGCCTATTTAAAGAAAGAAAAACATGTACACAAATCTGAAAGTATTAATATTTGAGGCATAAAAAAGTAAAAGATGAGATACTTGGTCTGTAATGCACTTGGTTTGCTTTATAATAATATAATGAAGATTTGCTTTTAAAAGTCAAAGGACATTTTCACAATAGTAAGATTCACTACTAGTTATAGGGATTCTTAAACTTGTGCCTTAATATTTTCCCTTTCCATGGAATACGAGCGTTTTTTTTTTTAAGTATATTTATTTTCTACAATGTGAATTTTATAAATTACGAGTATAATATGCTATTATTGTGTGTTTTAATGATATAGTACATTTATTTTGTCAGTGGATATTCTAATTTTAATGTTTTTACTATACAATTTATGCATTTGGAGATCAGAATTACATAAAAACTCGGGTTCTAGAAATAAAACTGTAATAAGTAATGTGTATTTCTGTATATAATGATATTTAGCATACTTTCGTGTATATATATATATATATATATATATATATAATTTTTACATACTTTTAGTATGGCATTATTTGATATTACAATCGTGAAGAGCATGTAAACTCTTACAGTAAATAATTCGAACACGTGAATATAACAATTTTTGTCTTTATATTATCCTCCACCATCCCTCTGACAAATGAAATTAGCACTCTAATATGACCTTGTAATTCACAATGGGATGTACACAACGCTGCTTTCGATATTCTGATCCATTGCCAATTACGTTTTATGTATGTAGAAAACTATCATTATATACGGTATGTTATGATTAGCTTGCCAAACAAGCGGAAGAGGAATCCCAGTTATACCCGAAAACACAACACAACACAACACAACACATACGCATAGGGAGCTAGTGAGTTAGTGTGTGTGTGTATGAGAGAGAGAGATGCCTATATTTGTAACAACAGTAAGCACATATATGAACCACAGAAATTACTCAAACTCTGTTGTTGTCATGGCAACCTGGCTCTATTGTCAGGATTGGCAGATGGATATCACAAATCAACCACGCTGTTCTCGCTTCCCTCTCTTCTCTTTCCCTGACCCAGACGACAAATACATTTTCTTTTTCAAAACCCATTCTACGTACCATCAGTTTAATGCAAATGGAAAACAGTTGTTGCAGGTCATCGGTCTTTAATCTCTCTCTCTGTGTGTAAATATATTAAATAACCAATGATAACTGAAAACACATGAAATATATCTAGTTTCTTGAAAACATGTTTCAAGCTTTTACAGATACAGGCAGTGGTCGAAGTGAGACGGTATGCGGTGGTATGCCATACCGCCTCTGGTTTTTCATTGATGAAGACATACCACCTCTGGGTTTTCAATGATCAAGACATACCGTCACTGGAAATACCTTTAATAAATCCATTTTTATACACAGTAATTTACGAATACCTTAACACGTGAAAAAATTTTATTTCTTATGTAGAAATAATTTCTAAGTTGACAACACCGACATTTTTATCTTTTTCCTACCTTTGTTTTTTAAAAATGAGATGTCTTCAAATAAATTCATCTAGTTTATATTTTGATGTGCCACATTGAATTGTTTCTTATGTGTGTGTGTGTGTGTGTTATTGCCTTAATGCATATAAACGTCGTGTTTAGAGCATGGGTGGACTGTCTGCTGTGGGGGCAAACCTTCCGTGGGTTTGGAACAACTCAGTTGAGTAGGGATCCTTGAGTTTTCCCGCAGGAAATTGTTAATATAAAAACCTTTTTTTTTTTTTTTTTTTTTTTAGGATTTTCGTGTATAATTGTCTATAATACAATATAAGCGATTTTTTAAAAAGAAAATTATTGCTGGGAAATCAGTCTCTCCACCCTCGTCTTCCCCCGTAACTACAGAGAAGCTCTCCAATAATTTTCAGTCATTATGTAAATAGAAACACGATCTTTTAGGCAGCATACCCTCACTGTATTTCAATATTTAGATAGCCGGTATGTCGAGTCAAAATCGTAATAAAACATACCGTCTCTTCTTTTTTTCCAATTGGAACACTGGATACAGGACAATGGATCGTTGAATTCTTCATTGATAAGTTGGACCAGATTTAGCGTCTCTTTCAACAACAAGCCCATACGAGATGTAGATCTACACCTTAACATGGGATCCGAACCACATGAGGTCCCACCGGACCTCTTGCGCCAAAGGTGCGTGCACAAACAGTATAGCCACGAGAGAAGTCGTCGATAAATTCTAGACATGAATTACTACTAGTACTGCAATATTATGACTGTATATAAAAAGAAATCCCCTAAATAATTAGATTCCAAACATAAACATTCATCAGAATGCGCTGGAGCCCAAGAGTTGAAAAATAAGAGCGTTCTAGGAAATTGAAAAGTTCTAGGAAGGTTAAAATTACCGAAGACAGTTCGTTTTATATTCAGCACCGGTTACTGGAGCCCGGACTCGGTAGTGTGGTCTAGTCTCTAATAGACTATCTCTAATAGAGTTGAAAGTGTATCAGGAAATACCCTGTTCTACGTAAGGTGAATCCTGCATGACTGTCTGTGTATACCTATCAACTGCACCGGATTCCCAGTGTAGTTCGAAGATCAAATAAATAGACACTGATAGATACTGAATCAGACATTTTTACATTTTTTCTTCAATTCCATTTGATACACAGTTTCATCATCTGAAGTTACAGTTCCATGAATTTATATGATAATCAGAGTACACAACGTTAGATTCTGGTATGGTCCGGATCCCCTCGAAATCCCTACTTTTCTGTAAATTTAATATAATTTTAGGGATGATATTAACAAATTTTAATATAATTTATCCTTATATGAATTCGAACCCCCCAAAAGCTTTGATCCCTCTCGAAATAAATGCATATGTATGTGCCTGATTCCGTTTATAATTCACACACCGAACCTTTTATTAAATTTTAGTATGCAGCTCCGACTACATTATAGTAGTATGTAGATGAATTGTTAACACAGGACATGCCAAAATGATTTCAACGATTTAAATTTGTTATATCTCACTTATAAATTGCTAAAATAATACAATTTCACTCACACATACATAATGTAGCTATCCAAGTTTATTTCCCAATGGCTATTGGTTATTGCTAAATAAGTCCACACATGCTAAATGTGAGTAGTCTTCGTTAGTCTGCAAATGTCAATGCCAATACTCCTGCTAGATTCGTTTCAACATATCCTTGACACTGAATGCACTGCAGTTAACGCGATCTTGCAGTTCACGGACATCTTGGGAGGCTGGTAGTTAGTTGATATTGTTCTTCGTAAGTCACAATAGGAGAAAAGCCATAAATTTCTAAGGACTGTTGAAAACATTAATTGTAGACGGTTCGCTGGACTTGATCGTACCAACTCCAGAGTTCTTCACTGGTGGTTCTTTATTAAGTTGCGTACTAACTCACACTTTACAAAACCGACCTACTTATATGAAATTATACGATGCAAAATATTTCCTCACCGTTGGCAGTCACTTTGCAACTAACTAGCCCACCATCTAGCGGTAGTATTATGAAGTAATTTGGGCACCTTCCAAATAAACTCGAAAATGTGCTCGAATGTATTACTCGCCTTGTTTGATCTGTGGTAACGTAGTATTCCTCAAGGTACGTGCTTTTATCGTTCAGATCATTTTAAAGTTCCCTGTATGTGTGAAATTATGTATGAACATTCAAACGTTATCAACATATGAAGTATTACGTTTAGAACATTATGTAAGATTATAATAACAATAAAAAACATTTTTCGTTTTCTTCTACAAATTACTTAAATAGTCGTTAAGTCATATACATAAATAATAATAATAATAATAATAATAATAATAATAATAATAACTTATTATGTGTTATATTTCAGAATAATCTATGCGCGTACATCATCAGAAGAATCGCGTGCAAAGTAACTATTAAAAACGCCACATTTTCACACAAATTTAATCTTTGTTCATGTCATGTTCACATGCATGTTAAGTAGATGGATTTTCGAACAGCGTTGCACACTCACTCCCACTAAGTAAACTTCCGATGATTTGATAACGTCTCTGCAACAGGTTGATTGTGGGCTGTTCGCGGTAACGAGTTCTTGGCAGGCAAATACGCTGTTACTCTACTCTAGGATATCGACTGACTTCACACAGCATTAGCTTCACTCTCACTCCTAATCCCCAACCACACGACAGTCAACAACGTTTCTGACAGATTTATACTTCATTTATTATATTCGTGAAGGGTGGGGAACGTGAGAGAGAAAATAAAATTAGTTAACATAATGTGATAGCAGTAAATCAAAATAATTTTAACGAATTTCCAGATAGTGTTTGTGTGATCAATTAACGCTGGAATTCTAGAATCATTAGCAACCAGCAACAATAATGCACCAGGACAAATGGAAAAGGAAATGGAATGCAATGAGACAGGACTACATTTAAGAATACCATCCCAATATTTGTCTGGATAAGCTTTTTTTAGAAATAACTCAACTGGGATCACCGGCAGGCGGCAGTGGGATTTGAATTTGAAACAACCTTCCAGATCGAGAAGTAAAAGCACTAACCCGTGTCCTGCGCCGACTTGGATTTAGAAGCTTAGATTTTTAGCATTACATTGTTGCAGCTGTTTTCATTAAAATGTTATAGATCCACTGTTGTTCACGTGTCGAGGTTAAAAATACAACGAAACTTTAACTTGTAAAAGTATGGATTCGATAGCATCCAGCAAGAGATTCACAATGATATTAGACCGCCGTCAATTATAAAAAACAATGGGACAAAAATTAAAATTCTATCATTTTCAACACTTTTTGATATTTTCGGTTATGAAATGAATATTGTATCAAGAGTATTATAGTATACAAGATAAATCACTAAATTGTATTGTGAGTACGCATATGTACGCCGAGAGCTTGTGTTACACAATTACTACGAACTTTAAAGGCTTCTATGAACAATCGGCAGTAAAATGGGTATCCATTTATTATATGAAGTTGGTGCGAATGTAAGTGTCTGGTAAGAAATTCACATCAGCAACTCAACACAGGGGTAGACTGTGCACACGCATCCAACGTCATAAACTGTACACATTCAGCAAACAGGTTGGGATACCCACCCAGATAGTCAAGAGGTAGTGTGCTGTAGAACAGGATCGTATGAAAGTGCACTGTGAAGAACACATCTCAAAATGATTTTTCTTCACATATTCAAATCGAAACATTCCGCACAGCAAGTCGTGAAATAAACATAACAGTGCATTTGGACTAGGAATGGCGAATGAATGTACCATTGGCCGTTAGTTTGTCAAATTTCGTTCCGGTGACACGGTACTGCAAAATGAGCCCTGCGGGCACCGATCAATTTCATGTTCGGGTGAGTTCCTCAGGAACACCGTGCAAACACGCTCTTGACAAAGTATTCGTGTAATTGAAGATGAGTTAGACATACACCATATCACTGTCGTACGGCGGCTCCGTGCAATACATAAGGTGAAAATTTTGTACTCATGGGTGTCACATGACTGAAACTGGCCAACAAGGACCCCTTGCTGGAGATGTGTAGTTCTTAGACTATAAGGAATAACCCCTACAACAATCATAAACGATCAGGACAGTGTTTAGATCTTGATTAAGGTCCAAGACGGTTTTCAAAACCTAAGAATTGGTTGACTGGTTGACTGAGTTTTAATGGGGATGTCGGCATCAAGGCTATTTCTCCCCGTCACGATCAGCACGACCGCGCAACCAAAACCCAAAAAGATGTTATTGCTGATATGGCGACCTATGATGGGATTGATCCATCATGTATTTTTCAGGCAATGTAATAAATGGATCTGCTACGACAAAATGAAAAATGTGTCTGCCACAACAACCGTAAACGGTCAGGACAGTGTTTGGATCATGATCAAGATCCAAGACAGTTTCCAAAATCCAAGATGATATTGCTGGTATTTTTGATGGGATTGATCCACCATTGCAGGCAAGGTGAAATCATCACTGCGGATCGTTACAGTGCTGTAGTCCACGATATGCAACGCAACTTTGCTGCAAATATCCAGAAATGTTCAAAACACATGATATTCTTACCAGTATGTTGCACGACAATGCCCGCGCAAATGTCGCTCAAAGGACGTTACAAACTCTTCATGAGTTGCAGTAAGAAATCCTTTCTCATCTACCGAATTATTATGAGGTCTCTGCCACTGACTCCCACCTCTTCCGGCATCTCAATCACCTCTTGGGAGGGAAAACCTTTCCTGGTGATCGGGTGGTCCAACGTACGGTTGAGGACTTCGCATCGCTGATTTCCTTCACCACGGGATCAAATAGTTGGCTGAGCGATAGTGAAAGTGTGTGCTTCCAGAAAACGACTAGTTTGATTAACCAGGTATTGTACGTAGGTAGTTTTAAATTTTTTGGCTTTTAGAAATTATGCATCTGCGGGCGAACATTACATTGGCACTACCCTGTTGATTTAAGTATGGTTTATTCTAACTTCAAGAATATTATACTCCCTTTAAATTACTGAACTATGTATGCAAAAAAAAAAAAAAAAAATCCTGTCGACGTTTTAGAAGAAACAATTTATATAGTCGGATACTCATGTTGCCGATTATACAAGGTAACCAAAAACGTTCTTGCCGTTCTAGAGCAGTGATAAACGAAGAGCAATACAGTGGACGGTATGTATTTTTAGATTTCGAAGTAATATCCATCAAAATCCAACACCTTTTGCCAACATTCCTACAGCTGCAGAATACCCTGGTGATAAAATTCGGCAGTCGTGGATGCAAGTCTCATATCTCCCGAACGGAATTTCTGGAACAATGCCGGGCGGTGCGTTCGTTCACAGCATTCTCCCCAAATGCCTGGCAAATGCGGCAACTTACTGCAGCACCTGACAGGCCCACTTTAAAGTCATACAACAAACACACGCAAACAAGCTGCTTCGATATCTCCATTCCTCTTCGACACTGGACGAGCTATGACTACTGTGTATGTGCAACGTGCCTGTACTAAGGCCGATGGTCAGACTAACTCCCGATCGCTTGGCAGCAGCATTGCCAACCTCGGAGAACAAAATTATCGATTTTCGTCCTTAAAATTATCGTATATTACAAAAGATTATCGTATATTCGTTATAGGCGTGATAATTATATAAATAAGTATAATACTACTAATAATAGCAATAATATATAATAAACTTCTATAGTAATCTTCAATTTCGAACTCCACATCGGTGTCACTATCCTTATCATACCTAATTACGCAAAGTAATTACGCGATACGTAATTTCACTTGCCACAAAACGATTCTAACTTTTGTTTTTCACATCCAAACAAAGGCGCTAACATTCACGTGAGCTAATAATAGAGCCATCTATCATGAAGAAACAATATTGCCACCTCTACGTAAATGTGATGGATGCAGGGTTACCAATTCTCAAATCGTTATTGATTTATTTTGGCGAGAATGACTGTTTAAAATATGTGTTTGATAATTCTTTATTGCACACCTACAATTTATTTGCACATTCAAAAACTGCTAAAAAGTGTACGTTCTAAAATGATCGTATATTCACCTATTATCGCAAGGATATTATCGTATATCGCATTAAGGCTTAAATTATCGTATGGTTGGTAACCCTGCTTGGCAGGCATATGCGTCATTTTGTTTGCTTTCTGTGAGCGCATGATTAATGGAACGTCAAAACCGGCAAGAACTTTTTTTGCTACCTTGAATGTTACAAATTCGTAGCCTATGACTCTTAAAACAAGTAATGCAACCTTTTGTGGTGAAATAAATAACTCACATTTTTCTTTTTCTCTTCTGTGTGTATTCGTGATTTCGTCTTCAACTCCCGGTACGGATACTTGTCTCGGATAAAAACCAAAGTAGAGATTCGGTTTCTACTCTAAGCATAGTGTGTCGTATTTCATACAGCCTTCATGCTGAAAAAAGAGGGACGATAAAATATAATCTATTATGAAGGACCCTACTATTAAAGTAGGATTTAAACTGCGACTGGAGCTTGAATTCGGAGCAGTTGGTGGTTATATAGACCATGATGCAAGATCAATTTTCACAGCACAGGCCGTTCTATCTCTTCTCCAGGAAAGCTGGATTACAGAACCACGTCCCCGGTTCAAAGTTAACCCTCAAGGGAAGAAGAAACAAAAGTAAAAAAACACTCAGAAATCTGAACCTGGTTTCCAACCCAGAATATCTGATACTATTACCATATTAACTGGCACCATATTAGCTGGCTGCATTCCAAATAAACTGCACTGCTTCTGCATTTGCATTAACTCCTGCAGGAAAAACATAGTTTCCTGTTCAGTGACCTTATTGCCTGTTTGGCAAAAGGCCATTTCCACCTATTTCCTCACGACAAGCAACTTAAAAAATAAAATAATTAAAAGAAATCATCATCATCATCTCTTCCTCTTCCTCCCTTTTCCTCCGAAATATTTACATGTAAAAATTCTCACTTTAACACTTAAGTTCCATTCGTCGTACAGCCTTTGTTTAACAAGGCATACAAAGTTGATAAGAACTTGTAATATTCTAACACGAAAACAATTTATATTTAATAATTTTCGTGTAACAAACTAAAAATGGTGTTCAAACATTCTTTAACTTTTTTTTTTTTTTTTTTTTTTTTACATGTTTAAATATTTTCTAGAAAAGAAAAAAAAATAAGTGATTGCGTGCTACCACATCGCGGTTTGTAACTCTGAACAGATCCAGTTAGCGGGAACACTTCTCAGTATAAACTAGACTGAAACTAAACATGCAAGTCATGCTCATGAACGTGAAAAAAAATCACGAAGATGGAAAGAACAGAATTACAGGTCACAAGATGATACTTCCTATATAAGGTGATACAAAGGTGATATAAAAGAAAGAAAACAGTACATATACAGTAGTATTATGTAATAAATCTGATACGTAAATACTAAAGAGTATACAGAACATACAGGGTGTGTATATACAGCAGCAGCAACGGGATTTCTAAACTTTATATGAGAAGTGAACCTACAGTTTAATGTGGAATTCGAACCACCATTAATGCATTGAAAGCAGGAATCGAACCTGGGAACCCGTGCACCAAAGGTGCGCAGGCTAATCACTAGATCAGTAAGGAGGACCCAGAAGGAATGACCATGAATCAAAGTGAGTCATTGATGTTTTCAGGAGACAAGCGAGAAAATTTAGCTGAAACAAAATCAAAGATACCTTTTAAAATTTATTCAAGAACAAAGCACATTACTACGTCCACAACCACTGAAAGTATTGTAGATCAAAAGCATTAAATATGTTTACTAGTCGTTTATTGATTGCAGAAAAGAAGCCGTGCTTTGTTGACAAATAAGACATTTACAGGGTGATAGAGAACTCCACCGAAAAACTTTGGGAGGCGGTTCCATATACGAGATGAAAGGAAAAAAGTTCTAATAAACATGGGTCGAAAAACATCTCCTTTCAGAGTTATGAACTACCAAAAATTCGAAATATCACGTTTCAAAACGCCCTGGCTTAGAAACTATAGGGCCTAACCCAAGCGGTTTAAGGAATTACACAGGAATTGGTATAGGATCTACCTAAATATCCATGTTTCAGAATTCACCGGTACCAGCGAAACGAACGCACCAGTAGTACTTAAAGAAGCATCCCTATACTTCAATTTCCTTTTTACAGTTCCTTTCACCGATAACGGAGGATGGTAAAACATGGATATTTAGATAAAATACATAGTGTAATTCCTTAAACTGCTTGGGATAGGTCCTATAGTTTCTAAGTTACGGAGTTTTGAAAAGTGATTTTTCGAATTTTCAATGTATCATTTGGAACAGGATGAAAAAAGAAATACGCCTATATTTCTTGTAATATTTTCCATTGTACAAGTTTTGCTTTTAATAGATTTAAATTTGCTTGAAACTACTCGCTGAGCAAACCAGTACGTTTTTATAAAGTTCTTCTCGGGCAATACGTACGTTTATTGTAACAATTATTATTATTATTAGTTTACAATAAACATATTGCTTTGCTCAGCGAGTAGTATAAATCAGACTTAAAACTATATTTCTTACATATGCATCTGATGGATTTTTTAAAGTACATATCTCAGTTAAAAATTGAGAAAATGCGATTACGAAACCAAAGTTCTCTCTGTCCTTCGTTAGGGAGTAGAGACACCACAGTTGTTGAACTTCTGAAACTACAGTAACATCATCACATTGGGACAAATTTACGGAAATGTACACAAATTTAAATATAAAATATTCAGTGATTTAACCTTATATTTGAAATAACACATGATTCAAATGCTCCTCCACAGTATTCACATAATGCCGTGAAATGCAATGAAAAACCAACTTCAAACGTAGTTATGGAGAATAATTGAGAAATTTAGCTCAATAAGTATGAAAATAAATTAGAAAATGTTGGAAAACCTACATGAGAAACAAAATTAAAGAAGACAATTTTAAAAGGACAGAAAAGAAAACTACGCTAGTTAGGGTAGTCCTTAACAAGAAAGTGTGTTCCGCAGAACATACAGAAAACGAAGAGCAGGTCGAACTGGCAGGACAGGAAAATTAAAATTGATGAATACGTCAAGGTGAACGGTTAGCGGAGAACTGTAGTGTATATTATTATTATTATTATTATTATTATTATTATTATTATTATTATTATTATTATTATTATTATTATTATTATTTTGAAGTTTGGCGTCCCTTTTCAGTATCGAGGCTATTACGAGACGGGGATCTACATTTTAAGGTCAAATTTGAACTAACGTAATGCATTCAAATTTTAGTGCTCTCCCATCGGGAATCGAACCCACGACCGTTTACACCAAAACGCACGCGATAATCACTATACCAATGGGGAGAGCTATTATTGTTATTTCGTATGTATCTTATGAAGTCTTTAAGTTTTACGTCCCACAGTTATTCCCTGTAGGCTAAAGGAGACGGTGATGATGAGAAATGAATGAAATGGTGGAATGAAAGAAGTGGGAGGAAATACGAGAACCTCGAGAAAACCCACGCACATGGTGTTTGTCCTCCACAGAGCCTACTTGGCGCAAATTGTGATCGAACCAAGGACCCCACATGGGTCACCGCGGCTCCCTTACGTATCTTATATTCTTTATGAACTATGCTACTTTTATGTTCTTTTCCTCTTCTAAGAACATTGTATTTCAATATATGCATATCTAGGTATATATATGTGTGTGTGTGCGCGCTCTCATTTCTTGAGTTGATTTTTAAGCTTCGTGTATGAAAATAATTAGTGCAAAACGGTCATTCGTTGCTGCATCACAACCACGTAAACCCACCTCGTCTCTTGCGCTTCTGCTTACGTGTGCAGTAAACTGTTACATTCTGCTCATACGCGTGGAAGCTCAAAGGACTCCCGTCCGTCACACAAAGACTTGTTTCATTTTCCTATCCTCTCTCTCTCTTTCAATTCGGCGTTTCATAGGCTTTTATTTACCTGAGGATTTCTTTTAATTATGCTAATAAATCCCACTTAATTAGAAGTACTGTCAGAATGTTAAATAAAAGTTATATATTTATGCCCACGAGTAGTACATATACATATCTTTGTTTATTATTCGTTAACGCCAAATGATTTACTGACTAAAACAACTGAGAATGTAATAGCATCGGTGCTGCTGAAACAAAGATTTATAAAACGAAGAATTGGTTTCAATCCAAGTTAATCTTCCTCGTCAAACTGTGACTAATGTGTTCGGACAAAAAATTTTCAGTTTTAGGTTCTAATGTCATATCTTTCATAAATTGTACCCAAGGATTTATTGCGTGTAAGAAAAAATAAATTGGCAACAATTATTACTTAATAGCATTTTGTAAATAATTATTTATTATTTCTTTCCAAGTATTTCGTATTTTAAATTGTCTTTACTTATTCACATTTAAAAAAAAAAAAAAAAAAGTGATGGAAAGCGTAATGAAAAAGATTCATTACACTATAACACGTTCGATTTCTTAAAGGTACAGAACCCATACAACCTTCATGAATTCCAGCTCATTACAAAAAAGTAAATGTTCCATTCAAGTTCTTGGTGAATAGTGGCGGCTTCAGCGGGTAGGCTGGGTAGGCACGGGCCTACCCCAAAAAATTGTAAAAATACATAAAAGGTAAAAGATGCGATAAGGAGTAAATATATTTTCCATTCTTTATATGAATGGTAGATAATCATTTAACAAATAGCATTACCCACTACTGTAAAAGTAATTTCCTACTGTCATTAATCAATCAAATGTATATACGTATCTATAAGCGAGGGAGCGGGCCTACCCAAAACTAAAATCCTAAAGCCGTCCCTGTTGATGGATCGAGAAATTTATTTCAAAAAATGTTTTTTGAACTTACGTCTTGTCTAATTGACATTGCATTGTTAAACTCCATTATTCCAGCAACAACATTCGAAGAAAAAAATTGATATTTAGACAAGCAATTTGCGAAACAAAGTGATAGTTCGACGCTTTTACTTTTGAACAATTACGGAAGTAAGAAAAATTCTGTTATGGTGCAAACACTGCATCTGAGACTCAATAGATATACACGTTATCATGACCATTACACACCGGAAAAGCTTTTTTTTTTTTTTTTTTTTAAAGTTGTCCTTATATGTGCAGAAGCCTCCATGATACACCAGAACCAAGTTTTAAATCTGACGTTTTTTTTAGTGAACGTATCAGTGAGTCTCTCTCTTCTTTTTTTTTCTCCCTAAGTAAGGTCTTGAGACCCAAAATTGAAAATTGCTCGAACGTCAATTATTAAATTAGAATCTGAAATTCTGTTTGGCTGTACGTCAAATGATTACGTAGCACGTGTTAAATATAGGCGTATCATAGCGAAATACCCAAATTCTAAGCAAATTTCGTAAAGCAATGCACTTTCAAATATACTTTCAATTAAATTAGCTTGGTAAAAGCTAAGCTAAATGGCATATTTTATTCATTTTTTTTCAGAAACTTATTTCTTACTCTACTTATGAAAGGACAACAAATTACAAATTCTGGTTTTGATATACTAATAGAGTATGCAATTTTAACAATACTCGTATTATTAATTTCGTAAGAGAGCCAAAATCTATATTACTTTATTATAAATCAGGCATCAGGAAATAAAATGGAACTATGGACATGTGATTAGGAGAAGAATGTTTTAGACTGACTATTACAAATTACCAACAGGCATCTTGTATAACCGAGTGGTTAACACGAATGCTTTGGATATGTGGGGTCCCGGAATCAATGATGATGGAAACACATGTAGCTCGGACGCTGTGTTAAATTGTATGTTTCGTCTCACAAATTTCAGCACTGAAACTGTAGTTCCAACTGAACATAAAATGACCATGTCAGGCTTAGAACTGTAAATTAAGTAAATTACATCTGAAGTCGAGTTCTGTTGAGAGAAATCACTAAAAGCATCAAATTTCGATCTTAGTATGTTATATTACTATTATTATTATATGAAGTACACCGAATACCATTTACTCTGCAACACTCATCCCCCTTTCATCTTCACCTGCAGATTTAGGGCAACTGCAGCTGTGCTGTACCAGATCCCTCATCTCTCTCTCTCTCTCACTCCTGCGTGAACTCTGAGTGTGACCTCGAGTATCGATCAGCTCTCAAGGCAGAACAGCTTTTATTCCTGGGTAGCCAGATGCCGCCCAATGCATTTAGCTAAAGCATCCTTCACAGCGTTACATAAAACTCCTGATAACACACATACACACAGAAAAAAAGGTCCCTACTCATTTGCATGCATGCAATCTTTTAAAAGCATGGATCAAAGGGAAGAGTGAAGGGAATAAGCACTTAAAAACACGTAACTGTATCAGTTATCTAATCCTTTTACAAGATTAGCTTTCCTCTAAACGGACACATCGACTGAAACTGCTCTTAAAGGCTCCAGTGAAATGTCTACTTCTCCGTCTTGTAAGATCTGACGTGGTGAATCATATAGACTAGTTTAGGTAGCCTTACCGCTATTGAAGACCCATACACTTCTAACCCAATGTTTGATTCTTAATTCATTCATATCTTACGAACCTAATTCTTTACGCTTAACTAGCTGAGTCACAATTACGGTACTTAAGATAAAGAATATTGAAGGCAATCAATGTACGGAAAGGCAGACCGGAAACTGATTTAGACGCACAATAATATATATTATCCTAATGATACTTTTAGTGACATCTTAAAAAATAGTTTTTTTTTCTGGTAAAAAGCTAACAAAAAAGTGTCTTAATATTAATCAAGCGAAGCTTAAAAGGAAGAGACGGAAAAAGGGCACATCTCCCGTTGTTGGTGTTTGTCTGGATATGGAAAAGTTGTGCGAAGCCTACAAATCAAATTCATGACATGCTCAGCTATGAGCGTTATACTGAGCCACCACAATACCTCTGTAATAATTAACACCTAGATTTGGTATTCATTACTTAAAGGAAACCCTGAAATCTCATTTGCTGGAACTAAATAAACTTCGATATACATTGTGTTTGTTGACACTCATTCAAACTTGAAATTTTCTGCAATGACTTTAGAAAATTAATTGAATTCTTAATCATTATCCCGTAATATTTGAAACTTTTTGAATATAAAAAAAATCAGATTTAACGAGCATCAATAGTGCATCTCATATACACTGTTGTACGTATATCAGATAGTTCAGAGGTAGAGCGCTTACCTCCAGTATATAGGGTCTCTAATTCGAGCTCAGCTTCCGCTAAATGCCAGGTGGGCTTTGTGGTGGACAAACATCGTATGCATAAGATTTCTCGGGTTTATTCCATTCCCTACACCCCCCACCTTCGTAATTCCACAAATATCATCCATCTTATCACCACCGTCTCCGTTACTCTTAACCTCAGTGTATAATCGTGAGACGCTAACTCACGAAAGAAAGAAAAGAACGTGAAATTTGAGGGACCTTTCTTCAAGCTATTTATAGAAAATACTATAATATAGTCCATCTACAATGACTTGTTCGAGACACCGAAATAACTCAGACTTAAGAGAAGCTATCAGAATATTACATTGAAATCTATTCACAACAGCTTATCTAAAGTAAATAATATCTAGCTATTAAATCTTCTGAATTTGACTATGCAATGACTCGGTTTGCTATTTCAAATTCTACCAATGATAAAGTCAATGTGATTAAGCTCAGCTCTGCCCATGCACGAAGTGCTTGAGCGCTACCTTGCCAGGCCTGCAACCAGCTACAGAGGTTTCGGGGGCTATGAATAAGTTAGGGGAGGGCAAAGTTATTAAAAATTCTCTTACAAATATCTAAATTGTTTTTTTTTTTTTAAATTAATGGTGGCATTTTGTATTGAAGTCTGGGGGGCCACGAAAACTTTAGGGGGTGCCAGACTCCCTAGCCCCCCTCTAGTTGCGGGCCTCTACTTCGCCAAATTTGCCACTCCCCCAGAAAAAAGAGATAACATAATAGTAAAGAAGACCGAAGTTGATTGTGACAAAATCAAATAAATAAATAAATAAAAATAAAAATAAAAAAACTTGCTTTGTAGACTTAACTTTATTGAATTTGGAAACTCTTATCCATTCTTAAAAGTATATCATTATGGCATATTTGAAATTCATGTGTTACATTTTCAATGAAATCTTATGTCTCCCCCCCCCCCCCAAAAAAAAAATCTCATGAGAGCCAACTTAAACCCTAAATCCCGCCTGTGACTACTTACGGTTGAGGTACATTTATATATTGCAATATTGTCTTCAGGGCCTTCTGAATCGAGTTATACCTTGTATGTCATCTCGGTGAGTCTGATGATATTGTATCTCCCTTTTAGTTTATGTTCCGTATTGTATCAGGTTAAGGTTTTAGAAGAATCTGGATTAGTACACATACTTAAAAAAAATAATACCCCAAAAAAATGTATACATAAGAAAATCAATTCGTTCAATAACGATGTATTCCTTGAAAACGGAATTTAAAAAAAAAAAAACAGTAAAGCTTATTACTAGACTGCCGGAAAACAGAGTTTCCTGCTTTTAATTGGTCACCAATTCACTGCCGATTTTTCCTGTTTTTCTTCCCAACATTATCCCACTGGCACTGCTATTGTGGGGGAAAAAAATTTTGTTTCTTTTTCTTTCTTCTTCCTTTGTTTTATTTGAACTTCATTCTATTTAGTGAGTAATAATTTGTGTTTTTCTATTAACAGTGTTGAATACCTGCATAACGTTTATTTCTTTTTAGATCATTGATTTATATAGGGATTTTTTTTCATTTTCTTCGAAATAAACTGAAGTTTCATGGTTTGATTTTGCTTTTTTTTTTCTTTCTTCTTCGAATCTATTTGCTTGTAAGACTAATATTTGCTTGTCAAGTTGTTAAAGAGAACATACAATCCCAATCTGCTGCGAAATACAATAAGGTTCATATAAATATGTCTTACTTCGTGAAAATTAAATTAAATTTTAATTTAAATATTAAAATTAAATTTTAATATTTAATAATGAAATTTAATTAACGTAGTATAAAATTCATATAAAATGCCAAATCATTAAAAAGAAACAAGGGATATCTAGCTAGACTTGAAGAGATCAATAAAACTAACTCCCGGAATAAAACAATGGGCTAAATTAAGGAATTAGGAATTATATTTCTGGGCTGTCGGTATCTAAGGCGATTCCTTTCCAACCGAGTGTCTTCATCGGGAATTGAATGTGGGACCGCTTGTACCAAAGGGAAGACCATTAGCGACTACGTTATGTGGATCACTCAATGGGCTAAAAATCAAATATGCCGCAGGTACTTAACACTGTTAGATATTATGAACACTGAATCTTTCTAAGATAGCAAACGTATTCTGAAAAAACAAACTAATATTAGAAACTGATACAGGAATTATCATGTACATGGGCCTTAAAGGTTGTTTCAGGACAAAAAACGAAGTTCCCTTGGATCCGCGATTGTAGCAGAAGTATCTACGTAGACTACTCATTTGATAATTTTGAACACGATAGTTACCGAATATTAGACTATCGACGTTTTCCCTTAGTAGCTCTACAGAGCTTGTAATGTGATTAGCAAGGTTAGTATTTGCGTGTCCAGCTATTGTAGAGTACCGTTCAAATATGTTAGGAAGTAAAATAAAGTTTATGTAGAACAGACCAGAAATGTTTCAAATAGCGAAAATGTCCAAGATAGTTAACATGAAGAAGAAACTTAGATCTGTGTATATTGCTGTTGATATCTATTGACTGAGTTTTTTAACGGTATACCTATGACAAGAGGCTAAGTTTATATAATAGTAATGTATTATATATGAAAAGGTAACAGTTATTACAATAATATGTAATAATAATTATTAGTTAAATGCATGATTAGGAGACTGTTAACCTCGATATTACAGACTTATTACATTACTAGTTGAAATAACCTCGTTCTTCGCAAGGCTTACGCAAAACATTTGAAAGGAAAAGAAATGAATGAAATACATAACGAAGATAAACACATTTATCCTTTCCCGTTATGTACATCAGTATTGCAAGTATGTATTGTTGGTTGCATAAAGCAAGACGTTCCTAGGCAGAAACGCATAAATTTTAACCCCGCCAAGCCCCCCTCGATTCGAAAAATTAAAAAAAAAAAACGTTTCGTACGAATTGGATTTGGTGAAGATTATCTGTATACAAAATTTGGTGGCTTTAGGCGACTCTTTTCTATGCGAAAAGCTGATGATAGACAAACATACACATATTAAAGATTTAGGCAAGTTTTTACTTTGACTAGAACATTCACTGGAAGCGATTCATCTGACTTGGTTCCAGTAGCAGTTTAGGAATCATTTCCCAAGAACAATTGATTCAATTCATCAGAGCAGTCAAAAAATCAGTTCATCGAATGAGACAACCTCTTACGAGGAACTGACTCCCAGATTACTCTGGCTGGAGAATAAAACCATCTCTGGCAAATGAATCTTGAACTGCTCCGAAAACCGGTTCAAATGAATCAGTTCTTTAATGATGGTAATCCACAACTTCTGCAAAATGTGCATTAGAAAACCACAGATAACCTAACATACTTTAAATGAAGTGAAAACAAGTTTCTACACTAATCAAAGCAAACCTAAGCTAACCTAACCGAATCCAGTTTAAATATTCCAAACTATCCATAATCTTCAATTACAATAAGTTGCAGTCACTGCTCTAGTCAAGGTCTTAGCAAGGTTTGTAGTAGCCTGATCGCATATTAAGCTAATATAATCTCCATAATGACAAAACTAGAGGGCAATAAGCATTTTTGGAGTTCTTTGTTTGGTTACGTTAACATTTTAAAAATATCGTAAGTTACTATTGTATTAAGGGATGTAATTTTGTTCGAAATTTAAGTTAGCAACACTACTTTAGATTTCTTTATATATTTATTTACCAACCAATCCTATTCCTCTTACGTATCTGTTGCCTTGACCTTAAAGTGTATTACAAACACTGCACTCTCATCTCTAGTTCCTTTTTATTATTTCAAACTACATCCCAGTTCTCAATCTGACGTGAACTCTATATAAACAGATTTCTTTTGCAGAAACAAAAAAAGAAAGAGGAAAAGAAAAATAAGAATATAATTCTCTGAAGATGTTGGAGGAGACAGACAGTTCGTTGTCTTGAAGAGATCAGTGTTTATGCACTACCTCCACCAGGCATCAGCTGAACCATATTTAAGAATTCGAAGCGCATGAACGTCACGTAACACAGCAATATGGCGACATTTAGTGTAAACTTTGGCATCGTAGGGGGGAAAGGGGGGCTTCCAATTCAGAAAGATTATTTTTCAAGTCATGTAGAAGTTTCCTTCGTGGTAACTCACACATTTTATAATTTGAGCAATAAAAAAAAAAAAAAAAAAAAAAGACTCATCGGCACAGAAAATTCTGTCATTGGATATTGTCGTGTAGGAATCCAATGAGGACTGTTGTAATCTACGTCTATGAGATTCATCTTATATTAGGGCTACCCACTCATCGTCTTCTTCTAACGATAGGTCTCCAACTAAAAGTAGAGCTCTTACTTCTGTTATAAAGTATTCTTGGTTCGGTCTCAGGACATGAGAGTTTTTACCAGGCAATATTATATCCGTGGGTTTTCTTATTCTTTCCATTTTTATCATATCAATTCTTCCATCATCATTCAAAATCCATTAATAATCTGCTTTCTTATACTCACAGTCAGAACACAATCATGGGGGGCATAGTAGTCCAGTGGTAGAGCGCTTACTTCTAGTGCGTGGGGTCCCTGATTCGATCCCTAGACAAATTTGTGGTGAACAACATCGTGCCCGTGGGGTTTTCTCGGGGTACTCCTGTTTCCTCCCACTTTCTCATTTCACCATTTTTCCATCACTTGCTTTAATCATCGTCTCCCTTAGCCTAAAGAGCATAATCGTGGGACGTTAAACTTAAATATTTCATTTCATTTTCAGGACATAATCTTGGACATTAACCCAAAGATAATCTTTAATTTCATTTCCCAACTAAAAATTAATTCACTTCGCATGTGTTTCTCATGCAAAACAACACATCTTGACAATCCTTGTTATAAAGCAAAAATAGCAAAAATATGTGTGTCTGTGAGTATTGCTAATATGCAAATTTGAAACCATTAAGAGTTACGGGTTGCATAAATATCTAGGCAAAAATATTTAGATATGCTTACTCTTTATTATAATACCTCACGGTCACTGGTAATTCCCAACAGTCAGGGTAGCTAATAGTTGTCGCTAGGCTACGCTGCCTCCTACATGACGCAAAGATATATCGCTAACGTACAGGCAATTTGAAGACAAGCTGAAGGCTTGAGACGGTTAACTAATGTTTTCAACAGCAGCTACTCTAAATTTCAGATGTATCTCCTATATTATAATATTATATATATATATATATATATATATATATATATATATATATATATATATATATATATATATATATATATATATATATATATATATATATATATATATATATATATACGCAGGCAAATGATAGCAAACAACCGTGTATTAGGTAACTGTTTGCTATTAGGATATTCGCATGATGCACTGAAACGTTTGCCGTTTATAAATACGATTACTATTTCCTCTGATACCATACAATATGTTGTATTTTATCTCACAAGCTGTTCCCATCAATAAAATAGTACTACCAGTAGTGAAAATGTTTAAATTCTGCACATATATAGATCAGAGAAAATACTGCGGTAATCTTTCTTTAAGAATACAAATTAATTAATTGTTTTTAACTACAATTTATCAAATTCTACTCACGAAACTAAAATTAACTCCCGATATCAGCACACATGGATGGATAAATAGATTTCAAAACTCGCTTTTCTAGACGGATGTAGGAATAAATAATGTACTACCGTCGAAATTTCAGCTTTGATTATTTTTTTTAACTCCATGACCACTTTCATTTTTTTTCGCTCTATCGATAATCATAATAATAATACATTACATAGAACAAGAAGCCTAAAATAGACGAGAAATGTTCATCCCAATGGAAATTCGTATGTGCTGAGTGTAGTTGTTGGAAAGACTGTGGAAAAAAACTTTTGGATACTCTAAGAACGGTGAAAAAATGTAGGGTCTTTGAAAGCTGCTAGGTAACAACGAATTCAGACTGGATTGGCTTACAACAGAACAGGAAGAATCTTTTTCTTTTTATGCCAATGAACTTTCAGCTTTTCTAAAAAAAACGATTAATATTACTATCTTCTCCACATTAGTTTTTTACATGGGATACAGTATATATAAATTTAATTTGTAAGGCAGGACATACATAAAGTACTGCGATCTTTATTATGGCTTACGAGTATAAAAACTACTTCCAAACTAATTAAATGTACCCTATATCACACTAACATGACACTTAAGAAACTTTGCCTTCAGGCAAAAGAAAGGAAGTCGTACATTCGTACCAACATATACAACCAACAGTTCGTAAAATGTGAACTTGCTGACCTCCTTATTAACAACTTTAATTAACGGTTTACTTTGAGTACGAAGTTAATGAAAATTACCGTGTCAAGAAATATAGGCTTCCTTTCTTGCGTAAATACTTTAGAGTAAATTAACGACCTTAAATGTGCTACAGGTTTTCAGAAATTCGGAGAAAAAACATTCCTAATTACCTTAAGTTACAACTATTAATAGGCTAGTATCATCCGAATCTCAATACATTTAACAATATTCAACAATATTATCACAAATGGAATGAATAACACGAACCTAACTAAACTTTAGTAATTGGGGATTTAACTGAGAACCACGATTATGAGCTAAGATGTGAATCCTAGTATAGCAAAATTGGTTGGCCCGAAGTTGGGAAAATGGTGGCGATACGACATAGCAACGGTGGCCCAACGTCAGGTTTGGCCGCTTTGGCTACCATTTCCCAACCAAAATAAGGTTGTGCCTTCTTTTACCCAATCAATCCCCGATCATCTCCCAACGTATTTTTTAGTTGGGAAAAGTATCAATTATAGTATCGTTGCGTGAAGATCGGGAGAATAGTTGGTTGGCCAACTATACATTTAACCAACGTTGAGCCAACGTAAGTTTTTCCGCTATAGGCTCGCACCGATCATCACCCACCGTTCTGCCCAAATCTCAATCCCCCGCGATGGGCCAACCAACCTTGCTGTTAGGGAATCTATAGCTTCATATGGGATTCGAGCTATATGAGCCCCGACCAAGAATCAAACCAAGGTCTTCCGCAATGAAGGACAAAATGTAAACCACGAGAGCTTTAACAAAACTGAAAACAGCATCAACCAAACTAGCCTGAATTTAGCAATATCCAAAATAATATGACCTTGTTATCTATTTATTATATCTCACGGTTTGCAACTAGCGTTTCCGATACCGATGGGAACAGGATTTATTTACGAGGAAACAACACTAACACTCGCATTTTTAAGCTGTAGATTCAAAATTCACATCATGTTATAAAGCTCGAGAGAGATACAAGTATATTACATAATTAGAATAATTATCGATCCACCTTTACTGGTCCCAAGCCGGGATGAGAAAGGAGGAGGGTTAGGTTTCAGTTTCGTGTAAAACAATAAAAAAAAAAGCCTGCAGAACAACAGCCGGACAAAAGTAAGCGTGGGCACCTACAGAAGACAAGTCCTTCATCGCGGTAAGATACTATAGATTGGTTGCAAGTCTAACTTATGAATTATCAAAAGAAAAGGAAGGCAAAACTCTACATCGAATGATAGAAAAGGACGGGTTAATAAACAAGTAGAATAATTAGTCCATATTGTTGAACAATCCTACGTGATGCAAGAGATTTAAAGTTTTATTCGCACATCAAATAACTGAACAGTTTTAGTTTTGCCCTTTATCATATTTATTGTAGCTTTCGTTGTTTTGGAGCTCTTTTTTTAGGTTAAGGAAATTTTCTCATTTTTCCTTGTACGGACATATGTCTTGAGTCATTTGGATAATAATAGTTGACGTTCTCGGAAATTAGCCTTGACTTTAACATTGCAAATCAAAGCAGGATTCTAACCCATTTGAATTTCCTACATTTATAAGAGGTATAAGAAAAAATATATATCAAATGAAAAAGCAACATCTTAGTAATGATTTGCCAACGAAATTGTTAAAGTTTTGTCTTTAAAAAAAAAACTTTCATACAAGACACTGTGTATAAAAACAGTGAGCACCTTTTGGACTGTAGTTCAAAATGTACTGGTTTAAAATTACAATATATATTATTTTTTAAAAATCTCAAGTATTCTATGTGGATTTGCATACATTGCTATTTTTTTAATAACTCCTAATTTTGAAACTCAACCAAAGATAACATAATTAAGCACGATTTGGAGTCAGTACGTTTTAATTAGCTACGCCTAGCTATTAAATATGGGATTATAATGTTAATTGATCTGTCCGTCATGTGAAACGCAGTGAAATATATATATATAGGGCAGTTATTGAAGATAATATCCAAGCAGTTGCCTCATAGTACAAAGAAATAATGAGACTAAGGAAGGGGGAAACGTGGTTTTCCGATTATGAAAGAAAGACGTAATCCCATTCAACAATTCCTTTGCACACCATGTCTATCAGGACGTAGCACAAATAGTTAAGTGAATAACCCAATTGTTTACATCAGCTTGCGAAGAGTGTTAGCAACTCTCGTACACCAATCTACATATTAAAATGATAAGTTTATATGTTTGTGGTCAAGACAAGTTGATGCGTTTGTGGTAAATTATTTCGACAAAGGGATCTCGAAAACCACAAGCTCTAAAACCGTACCGTTTTCGCTGGTCGACTCCAAATTCTAAGTAGATTTGCCAGTTCTAACTCAAATTTTCAAAAACTTTTTTTTTTATTCCACATTTTAGGCGTCGCTTTGATTCTATTAGTTTAATATTACCACAGGTTGAAACTCTTGTGAAAGGCAACCAGTAGAGGAGCTACGTATAGCGGGTTGACGGACATTTCAGGCGCTTTGCTCTAATCTGAATGACAAAATCTATTATTGCAAGCTGGCAACTTCGAAGGCCTGTGAACCCACAATGAGGCATACTCGGATATGGAATTATAAGAAAAAATATTTGCATTTGGTATCATCACTTATCCAAGTTTACCACAAACTCACTCCAACATTCTATAAATTAAAATACCAATTTATGTGTGTGTCTATAGTAATTCACTCCCTTTGAGAATTTTCCTGTCTTTTATTTGTGTCTGTAAATGGACTTCTACAGATATAGTGAGAAGTGGGAAGGAGATTCATACTCATTTTGGAATGGTGCGCTGTGTAAACATCGCAGGTCCAGCTAGTTATTCAAAATAAAACTCTTCCCGCTGATTGAGTGGCTAGCACGTGCGCCTTTGTTGTCCGTGGTAACCGGGCTCGATGATTCACGATTGGAAAACAGTGGTTCGTATTGTACTTTAACCTGTAGATTCAGGTCTCACATAGACTAGTTGCTGAAACGGAACGCTTAATTACAAAAAACAAACAAACGAGCATTATTCAAAATAAATTTCTTAAAATATTTAGAATTAATTTTTCCATCAAACCATAAAATATTTCAAGATTCAATACCCGTCAATGTTAAATAGCAATATCCTAATACTTAATGTTCTTTTCATGGTTGACTGTTTAAATAAGTTCATGTATTAAGTAGAAATACAGTACTTATATTTTCGGATAAAAATATCTCATTGTACTAGAGAACTCTTGTATGGTGTATTTGAGGTACTAGCAAATAAAATGTTTAAGAAAATTTATCTAAAACTGGACGATTGTGAAAAGGTTTTAATTAATACAGGTAGTCCCCCTAGTTACGTAAATTGGACATACGTAAATTCATACTTACGTAAGAAATTTCGCATATAAGTAAGTAAAATTTATGAACGATACTTACATATGAAGTAAGAATTAAAATTAAATTTCTAAATTCCATTTCCAGTGAGTGAGGCACAAACTAATGAGGTAATTAGCTATTATTGAATTGTTAATTAGTATTTTTTTCTTTGCTGTCAGCGTTGGAAGAATATAAGGTTCTATACCCTATTTATAGAGTATGTTATGTAAATGAGTTTTTGCCTTGCAGTATTATTAAACAATATTTTTTTTTCGATTTTTCTCCCGTACTTTTTCCGTGTGTGTTCACGACAAATCTTAAGTTATGGTAAAAGTTCGACTTAGGTAAATTTTGGCTTACGTGAAGAGTCCTAGAACGATCTATGTACGTTAAGCCGAGGACTATCTGTATATGGTAACGGAAAGTACCTACAGAAAATTTGCACTGTGTGTATGGAAGTTCAACAAGATATCATCAACCTTACGTCTTGTTCTTGTCCATTGATAGGAGGAAAAACAAGTTATTTATTTTAAGCTCATACTCTTCTTTCATTCTTGTGTCTCGGACATGAGGGGGAAAAGGAAAAAAGAAAAATGTATTTGTCCATTCATGTGTAAGCCGACCACCCAAGTTGAAAGATCATTAATTATCTCAACACTTATCTCTTTTATTCCTTTTGTCCCTTATTCTATACAACTAGTGTGGTTGTCTCGACATAGCGCATTTTCTGCTATTGTTATTCAAAACAAAAAGCAAAATTTTTAAGTCAAAAGTCATTCCAAGTCAAGTCAAACATAATACTCAAATAGTTTCAGGTTATTACTCTGCATTAGTATTAGAAAAGAGCAGACAATTGCCAAAGAAACACACATCAACCGAATGATCTTTGCTTTAAGAAAACCAAAACTGTCCATTATTCATTTCTAATAGTCTTGTTAATTCTTCGGAATTCGTGAAAAGAAGAAACTCAGAAAGAATCGAACCAGTCCAGTAATTTTGGGTGTTGCTTTGGAGAGAAGGCGCGGAGGTAAAGGGGGTGAAATTCTTCATTTATAGAAGCAGAGTTTGAAGATTTCAGTATATAGATATACTATTGAGTAAACAGGTGAGGGAAATTGATCCCTGCTCTCTACCAAATGACGCCCCTGAATCGAAATCTTGCAAACGGTGCGAGATATTGAAAAAATGAAATGATAATTAGAGTTCTAAAATTTTTTGTTATTATTCGTTCTTACAATAATGATTAGGATTTAATGGGTCTTCGCTCTTCGATTACCTATATATTAAAATGCTAGGTTTATATGTTTATATTCAAGAAATATTTATATGCTTGTGGCCAATTCTTTTGACACACATCTCGGAAAGCACAAGATCTAGAAAAATGTCGTTTTCACTGATCGATTGCCAATTTTGTGTAGATTGTTCAGTTCTAATGAAATATTGAAAAAATGGCCGTTATTTCTTTATTATTATTATTATTATTATTATTATTATTATTATTATTATTATTATTATTATTATTATTATTATTATTATGGATACACCGGAAGTATTGAAATTTTAAAACGTAAAACATCATATCGTACGAATTATATATTCCAAAACCACACATTTGTATACGGGGTTAGTATATCTCTCCAGCGTTTGTTTCATGGCCAAATGATAATAAAAAAACGAAGGATAATCATTTCTCCAGCCTAAGATGAATCTTTAATGTTTGGAGTGTTTTGCCCAGTGAACACCATATATTACTGACATTATAATTAATTGTATGTGTAATGTATTTCCTTATTACATACTGCATGCAAGAAGAAAGAAAAAAATAATCATACATGAATTAGAAACTCCAACCGGAAGTAGGCTCAAATCTTGCAAACGGTGTGAGATATTGAAAAAATAATCGAAAATATCTCCTCTTTATGATACCCCTCGCCGATTTTTATCAAGACGTCCTTCACTTGTAAAGGGATAGGGACATGTACAGTAGGGTGGAGTGAAATAGTGGTCAGAGAAATTTTTTTGGAATTAATTTTTCTAATAGGACGGAAAAGTTGCTTACCATTAGAGTACTGTATCACAAAAATATTAGTCTCGTTAATTAATTCCTTTGGGTGCCACAAGGGACTTGAAATTTGGCTGAAATCCAATATTTTTATCCGTATTGGTAAAAGGGACAAAATTATTTTTTCTGTATTATTTTTTCTAATAGAAAGAAAAAGTTGCCTTACCATTAGAGTACTGTGCCACAGAAATATTAGTCTCCTGAGTCATTTCCTTTGGGTGCTATACGGACTCGAAATTTGGCTGAAATATGTATTTTTAACAGTATTCTGAGATGAGGCATTTTTTCTGTTCGGAAAAGTTGTTATACAACAATATTGTATCACAGAAACCTCACTCCTCTGAGTCAGTTCCCTTTAGTGTTATAGATATAGAGGGCTCGAAAAGTTAGTTGTAACGTACTTATATTTTTTTCATTATACTTGAATGGAAAAATGAAACTAACATATATGCTATATTCGAATACAACATCTTTATAATTATTACAAATATTACACAAGTTTCATAACATCAACCTTTTTGTTTCTTATCTTAGTTTGAAAATCAGTTGGGAAATCTTTATAGACATATGTGAACAAACATAAAAAAAGAACTCTACCTTGTACGTAAAATTGGACTAGATTTATGTGTAGTCTGTATTACCCTACGTATATACTCGACTACAGGCATCATTGATAAATACTGTATATTAATAATATTAGAGAAGTTAGTGAGGCGAGTTTTCTTGTCTCTTTTTGAATATTAGCTAAGAAAGCTTTATAATATGATTGTGAAAAAAAGATGACAAAAATACACCACTCAGTACAAACCTAAGATTTAGGTTTTTGTGTGTAGTGTATGTTACAATAGACATCTTAACACAATTTTTAGATTAATTGCGCATATAATAAAAGTCATGTAATGACATGAACATTTCTGATCTCAGTTTGTAAATAACCTAGGAAATCTTAATATACAAATAATATGTGGAAACATGACAAAATACATTACTTTCTATTCTTGAAAATGAGCTAGGAAAACTTCATATCAAAATAATATGTGGAGATACATGTCAACATACATTACACTGTAGAAAACTCTGACTTTCTATTGAAGACAGGCGTACGTCTTCGTGACTCGAGTCTTGCCCTTATGTATCCATCTCGTGTACTTACACCACAAACACAAGACGATGCTTCTGTCACCAATTTTACACATCGTTCTACAGCTTGGCTAAGGCAAGGAATATTCGGAATTTCAATATTTGTGGTATCACCTTAAATGACTATGAATATTCGCAGCAGTGAGATCCATAATAAGTGTGTGTGGGGGGGGGGCAAGTTATAGCCAAATCTGTCCAGTTTATGAGTTCTGTGTAGTCTTCAGCTTCAAAATTGAGTAATGGAATGTCGTAATTTCTGATTTCAGGCATTTACGAGGTTTTGCCTTAAGGACTCGTCGAAACCCCAGTTCTCTGATATGTTTCTTCTCATCTGTCATCATAGAGAGGAGAATGTTTTCAGGATGTGCAAAGTATCCATTTCTTTGAAGTACAGGATCAATGACAGCCTTGTACTTTTCAGGAAAGAAGCGCGATAACTGAATTATTTTGAAGAAATGTCTTGATCCATCTGTGCCAAAACGTTTCTGTTTTATGTTGAACCAAACTGGCGCATACACTTTTACAACATACTGAGAGAGCACTTTTAATTCTTCTGAAGGGTTTGGTGTAGCTACATACAATCGAATAATTCTGTTTGCTGTAGGAACCCACCTAACGTGCGAAATGTTTCCTGGATAGCGTTTTGCCAAAGAATCAGGAAAATGTCCATTTGAAACAGCCCTGCAAATCTCATACAAATATTTCTGATCCGCACTGAGATCATTATAATTCTCGAATGTTGAAATATGGCTCTCAATTACATCTTATTCCACTACTGGTTGGTTTTCACAATTTGATAATGATCTTCGAATCTGTCCAGAAAATTCATGAAGACCTGTTGTCTTACCATCAATTGATTCTAGCAAATGTCTTAAAAGGAGCTCATTTACGTGCAGCAGACAAACCAACCATTGCAATAGTCTCTGAACAGACTCTTCTAAACGTCGTATTATTCCACCCTTTCTGCCAGTATTTGTAGCACGAAAATTTGAAATATTTTCACTCTACGTATTCTAAAATGCTTTGGCAGAATAAAAACACATACTCTCCATTTCAATTCTTTTTAGTTCAAGTTTCTAAGACAATTATTTGGCAGGATATCAACCATTCCTCTAGTCTCCTTGCTCGCCAACCTAAAAGTTGGAAAATTTTGCGGAAGGAAAGGGTTAACCATGCTGGTGGCACCCAAAGATAATAGATTTCAACAAAAATAAATATTGATTTTTAAAATACTTACTAAGGAGCAATAATCCCGCACTATTAGAATACCGATGTGCAAACTTCAATTTTTCACTCCACCCTAATGTACAGCTACAGATGTTGTGAGGAATTACAAGGAGATTCATGCTCATATGTGAATGATACGCTGTGTACAGACCGCAGGTTCAGCTAGTTATTTTTATTTTGCGACGAGAAAATCAATGCTAGAATTATACTACTGTATGTCGTACACCTTACTGTGAATCAATAAATCTTGCAATGTAGGCTCATGTTGGTTCCTTGAATTCAATTTATATATTTACTATTGAGCAGTGAGTCAGTATGTTAATTGTAACAGCATACAATTTAGTGACGTATTACTCAACAATTAGGAAATTTAGAAAAAAAACTGTTATTTTGAAAATATTTTAGTTTAACGTCCCACGATTATGACTGTTAGACTAAGGGAGACGGATTAAGACACATGAATGATTATGGAATAACTGGTGGAATGAGAATATGGGAGGAAATGGGAGTACCCCGAGAAAACCCACGGACACGATATTGTCCACCACCACAAACTTACTTGGTCAGGGGATCGAACCAGAGACCCCACATACCAGAGTTAAGCGCTCTACCACTGAGCCACACTGGTTATTTTGAATCACAATACATATTTTAGTACTAAAATATTAGGTCGTAAAATTTTTTGGCGTTGATAAAATAAAATAGTGGTGAAAAGTAAAGAAGAATATCGATAGCGTAATCGATGGCTTTGCAGGGACACTACTTTAGGATCCACGACTACTCGTACATTGCCAATACTTGTATTCCATTCTCTTACATCAACTCTTCCCCTCCTTTCCTGCAGTGTTGACAAATGGCGCCTCTACATCACACATTGACCAAATGGGAATGACAGTACTGCATGGTTGAAAAAGACAGAATATACCTCAACTCAACAGTCCTTAGGTCCGTTTCATCCATGCGGTTGCTCGACCACCGCGGATAGCCCAGTTCAATAATCGGATTAAATGAACCCAGTGGTTCTTTCTTGTTCAAGATAAGATAAAAGTAACTAAAATAAGGTGATGTGCTGACAGCGCTGCGGGCAGTTCGCAAACAGAACCGCTGCAGATAAAAGGTCCTATACGACACAATGCATAGCAAATAGAAATCACCCAACTGTTACGAATCCTAACTACGAGTAGTCGAATTTTCCCGACAGCGGTATTGGAGATCCGCATAACCGTGGAGAAAAACACATTTAACTTAATGTTTCTTTTTTCTTTTTGGTAGTTGCACAATTGCTACCAGAACCGTGGAAAAAATCAACTTTAGAAATGAAAGGAGGAAACAAGAAGAGGTTAGCCATACATTCATTTTCAAGTTACAGTATGTATTTCTATAGCCGCGGTCCAGTGGTCTAAGGTATTAGTACAGTTGCGATCGCGAGCCTATCTGCCGCAAGTTCGAATCTAGCTCAGGGTATTAGTGCTGTTATTTTCATTATCATCATCCACTTCTAGTCACCTCCTTTAGTTGAAAGGACTACAGCGTGGGATTAAAACGCAAAAAGGCAATATAATACACAAGCACACAAGCATAAATTGAACACAAGCAGATCCTATGCTTTATTGTATTATTAACGCTATTCTGATTATAAGTTTAACAACTCTGAACTTAATTTTCTTTCTTCAATGTCAAGAGATCGTAAGTCTCTCGCTACAACTAAAGACTGTATTTAAATTGGTCAATCCGTTCGGAAGTTATGGACCCAAAACAACATATAAGGGTACGGTTATACCGGAAGTTTTCTATTTCATCCTTTTCTTTTCCTCTTTTAATGGGAAGGAGAACGCCAAACAAACACTATTTTAAATGGAACCTGATGATACTGTATGCTAAATCAAGCTTCGTATCCTCTTTCTTTTTCCATAAACAAACGTGTGTTTCTGCGGTGGACGATTAAGTGAACAGCGCGCTTCACACACATACAGCAGTTCTGTTTGCTCAGTGATGTTTAAAACAGGGTTGCAAGTATTCTTTTTGCTGCAAATATGTTGTTGCTACCTGAGCCGCAGAGAACTCTTTGAACTGCCAACCCCGACTTGCATCTGAGCGAGGAAAATTATCTCTAAATTCGGCATAAACATGCTATTCTATGAAGGATAAAGGGTAATTTCAGATAGGAAATCTGAAAAGAGACGGTGTGAAAAAAATTCCGGCATACCCATATCCTAAGGTGTGTACATACTTTTTTTTTTTTTTTTTTTTTTTTTGTCGCTGACTGTGCATTACTAAATGTAATATAAGCAAATTAATACACTATTACATAGTACTAAAATTTTGCGCAATGCGATGGCTTGGCGCGACAAGTTTCATTTCTAGTTGTTTTCCAATACAATCAACAACAATAAACAATCACAGTGAGAAATAATATGAAGAAGGATCTCTTGTGTGAGTGATACACTATTCTTCACCCAATTTGGATGCTTCCACAACACAGTGAGTAGGTTGTATGACGGCGTCATGTGAAAAAATATCTATCTCGACGCCCTTGTATACATATATCTAAGGAATGCTCTTGGACCCCTCCCTTAATAGCGCCCCACACTGCCACTCCTTATATTTTCGCCCACTATTCACAGTTACATCCTTGTAGAAAATCAAATATTGCTTCTTTTTTTAAAAAAAATATATTTATATATTTACTGTAGCCAGAACTTATCCTTTGATATAAGCGTGTGTGTTTGTCTTGTGGCCAGAAACTGCAGGTGCACCAAATAAAATATTAGGCAAGCCCACACATAGCTCTACATATTATACAAGCAATACATCTCGCTGTCAACAATCGTTTGCAACGCAGGAGCACAATCGGATTAGAGATCCATGTACAAAGTGTAATCCCACTGAAGACAATATGTATATGGAATTCTGATACTGTTAAGTCTACATAGTTTCAGGTGGACATAAATAAAATATATTCTTACGTATAATCGCCTGGTTTCACCGAACCCCAAATTTGGATTTTGCTAACAGAAATAAAGGGATTCTTAGCAACAACCGAGGAACGTTAGCGCTAATTTTGTCTTTTGACATTAAGTTTGTATTGTTATATAGGTATGCCAATTAAATAAAAAACGGTAGTATTCAAACTGCTTGATTAATATAATTTGTTATGGGTCTGTTGCATATTATGTCTGCTTGATGCAATGTAACACAGTCACGAAGTTTAATAAACCAAAAATCTACATACTCGTTTAATGTTTTTCTCAGCACCAGGGCTACATGAGACGTGGAACTAAATTTTACCTGCAATCCGAACCAAACTAGTGCGTTCAAACTTTTTAACGCTCTCCAACAGGGAAGCGAACCCAGGACCATCCGCACTAGGGATGGCCAATTCCGGAATATTCCGATTTGTCCGAATTCCGGAATTTTTCGAAATCCGGAATTTATCCGAATTTTGGAATTTTTCTGGATTCCGGATTTTTTTCCGAAATCCAGAAAGTTAAATTTCCGATTCCGGAAAATTTTGGCCATCCCTAATGCGCACCAAACGCGTGCGCGTTAGTTACTGGACCAGCGAGAAGAGCTAAAAAAAATTGAATTATGTTCTCGATTTAAATCAGTGTTTCTTTAATACCTCTGTCGGTGTATAATAAATTATGAAGTAAGCGATTTGAAATTGGAAAAACAGATAATAAGATTTTTAAAACAACATTGTACGTTCTAAAGAAAAGTGCGTGTTAATGCTTTCTTTTTAGTTTTACCTCCCATGCCTTTTTTATTTTAGCCTACAGAATCAAGTAATTAATAAAAGAGAATGATTATGATAAAATTGGTAAAATGTGAATATGGAAGGAAACGGGAGAATCCGGAAAAAACAATGGACACAATGCCATTCACCACAAACTCACATGATCTGGGATTGAACCAGAGGCCCCTCTCACTAGAGGTGGGCGTTTCACTACTTTCTTATATCTTACTATTGAATTTCTATCGGACTCGAGGGGGACACGAAAACAAACATTGAGGCCAGTTAAGACCGCTCATGTTCTTCTAAGAAATTGGAACTCTTATTGAGTTTCGCCTGACGATCATCGCCTTAGACAGGTGGACTACACACCATCATCACTGAGCCATCATACCGTTGCTATTTCTCTTTCAACAGTTATATTCTCACATCAACAAGCAAATAAAACTACTTTACCTAAATACTGAACAAAATACGTGAGGAAAAACAAAGTGATGATCTTTCGTTTATTGAACGAAATGTTCGCCTACGCAAAACTATAACTTGAATAGAAAGTATCCTTATAACAAGTTAATTATCCTGTTATCCTTGTCCTGTCAACACTTAAATGACGATAGGAATCAAGAAAGAAGACACTCGTCAGGTATACAAGTTCAAGTTACAGTGGTCAATTAACTAAAATTTCTTTGGTTCAGTTAGCACTAAATATATTAATGTAGCTCAAAATGAATACAATAAGAATATAGCTATAGCTATATTGGGTGTGTTTCTTCTGTTACGACAAAACGTCTTTTCAAACTTAGAAAGTGTTAAAAGAAGTTGACAGGTTGATAATGTATTGGTCATATAATCGAGATAATTGTGCATACAACAAAGTGGGAAGAACAACAATGATCTATATATACACTGGGTATTATAGTTGGGCTAAGGAAATTGTGGGTGTGTCTTGCTCACAGGGCAATTTCCTATCAGATGCAATTGTACTAAAATACAGATCAATGTGCGAGATTTTTGTGCATAATTCAAACCCACAACTTCAGTTCATTATAACTACTGAGAAAACATTTGCAGCACAATGAACTACTGCTACTAAAACTATGTAGCTACCAATCTTTTTTTGTCAGCACGCGTAAATCGATTTACTTCATATCATCAAAGACACTATGCTGATGACACTAATATTGATTTTTCTTCTTAGTTTAGGGTCCCACGATTATGCACCGAGACTAAGGGAGATGATGAAAATTAGATGGATAATAATGGTGGAATTAAGAAAGTGGGAGGAAACGAAAGAATCCCGAGAAAATCCACATCTATGATGTTTCTTCACCACAAACCTCACTTGAAGAGAGCTGAAATCGAATCAGGGAACCCACGTGCCAGAGTGAACACACTACATGAGCCATTACGGCTCCGATATTTTGATTAATACTCCTCAGCGTTTACTGTACCAAGGAACACAGTGAAATACGTAGTGAGTTAAACCAATAAATTTAGACGATCTTATGGCCTGAGTTGAAGCGAGCTGAAGCACATATTTCAACACCCAATAAAACAGTGGTTTACAACCTTGAGACGTGTCCCTTACGGAAGGTGAATACAGCACGAAGGAAACAGAATTTTATCGTATAAACCAGTCATTTCCAACTGGATGCTCTGTGACGTCACAGTTTGATGCTCCCATTCGCAATAGATAACATTAAGAGGAGAAGAGCTTGCAAGAAATCTGAAATTGACAAAACATAGTTGTGGCAGAACAACAAGAACATCGATAACGTAGTCGGTGATTTTCAGGCATTTTAGCATTGATCCATAACTACGCATACACAACAACATTTCTTATTCTCATATCCCATTCCCTTTCCTTCTTAGCTCTAGTATTTCTCTCTGCTTTTCACAATTAGAAAAGTGCACTTCTATGTTATACATTAGCCAGTTGCAAATAACTGATAAGAACAAAACGAAAATGATGAAAAGTACGGTAATTCAATATATCACAATTTGAAATCGAATACAATCTTACACCTACCAAAGGCACAAATAGTGTATTTCAAAACAAAGTCATTGTCACATGCCTTCTTCTGAACGAAGATACATATTCCCGTTGAAGATTACGTAAGGCGAAAACTATTGAAACAGACGAAAGGTGCTTTAGGTAATCCATCATCAGAGTAAATGGAAATTATATGAGTAATGATATAACAGTCACTTTGGGGGTATCTGGGAATTGTTTCGGACATCTTGATTGGCTAATTGTTTATTTCAGCGTTCTTCATTGGCCATTCATTCCATTTCGAATTGGAGAATGAATGGGCATTATTCAACAATTTCCATTCCGCTACGACATCGTGACTTACAATACTTTAAGTAAAGATTTGGCAACACAGTATTGCTAGTGTCATCGTTGCTATGACAACACCACAAGCCATTATTAGTAATAACAAACATCTCAAATGTTTCGATTAAATTAGATCTACCTGGTCGCCAAATGTGACAGCTACTTACTATATTCATTTACAATACATAGTGTTTGTTGTGTTCCAAAACGCTCAGACAAAATGAGAGAATTTTTGTTCATCACTAGCATAGTTCTGCTTTGTTCGAGGAGAACAGAACTTGGCAAAAATCACTGAGGCCTATCCTTCTTCAACTCCGACAGCGTAATAAACATGACAATATTTCTATGAAGGTCAGCTTCCGAAGGACAAACGCACACATAATTCAGTTATTGAGCAAGCTAGGATGGAGAAGTCAGTGACAGTAAGCAATTCAAACCAAGCACCTGACCTGTTTTCAAATAAACGCTTTCTCTAATGAATTAGTGTAACGTGTTCTTTCTTAGAGGAATGAGATTCAAGAAACAGACAAATATATATATTAAAGAAAAAAAAAATGACCTTTTCCCACTCCAAAAACGCTGAACATATTTATCGCTTCCTAAAGTCAGTGTTAGTTGAGAAAGCACATACTTCACAGCTACTACTATGAAAGATAATCATTTTTAAACCACGGTGCAGTGTCATATTTCAAAGGATAACCAACAAAACGAACAGGAAAACTTCTACTTAACTATTAAATTATCTTCCACACACGCAAAGACCTTCAGAAACATCAAAATTGAATAGGACTCACAAAACACACGCATACAAACACATGAGACAGAATTATGCGTATGGTAGTACATACAGGAGGTTTTTGCACAGCAGGAACAAACAACGACGTTTTAAAACGGATACGAGAGAAGAGGACGCTTCGGAGGAAGGCCAACTGGATTGGACACTCTTGCGAAGAAATTATCTTCTTCATACCGCCATAGAAGGAAAGGTGGAAGGAAGGTGAAGAATAGGAAGAAGAAGAACACAACTGACCAATGATTTGAAAAATAGAAAATATTGGGAGTTAAAAGAGAAAGCTGAAGATCGACAAACGTGGAAGAAACATTTTCAGGCCCAAATCTAAAATTGAAAAAAACTCTTTAGTCCTAGGACCTGCCGAAAGGCAAAATACTTAATAATCCAACCTTGCAGACTGACTCTTTACACAGAAAAAATACAAAAATATTGAAATTTTCTGTAAGAGAGATTTTATTCACTAATGTTGCATAAGATGTGATTAATTAGATTTGGGTCTCTCTCGTTCTGTAAAGACCCCGTGAAAGTGCTTTTTCGTCTCGAAAAGTAGGCTATTCGTTTCTATTGGAATAGGTTTGTCTTATCTCGTATACTGTCACGTAAATGTCTCTTGTCGTTTCGTCTCGTGGACAACACTAATTGAAAGTTTCATCATTATTCTTTGTCCCCCCCCCCCCCAAAAAAATCGTTGCAAACTGGTTGCAACGATATCGAGGAACTGTTAAATGACAACTCGACGGAATCACATACAGCAACAATTCTTACAAAATCTATTTATCTTTCCTCTGTAAATTTTGCTTTCATTTTAATACATGTTCCGGGTAATGTATCACCTGAAAAATCGGTCTTAGACCGGAACCGAAACCGATTTGTTTTTTGGAACAGATTTTCTTAAAGAAAGAAAGAAAAAAAAAGGTTCCGGGACCGAAACCGTTTTTATCAGCAACTTTCCTTCGTTCCCACACCCAAAATCACTTTTCGGGAATGTCGGCTTCGATTCTGAACTAAAATTGGTCAGAATCCACTTACACCTATTGGTTCCGTTACCATTAACAATCTGGTGAAAAGAAGAGCCAATTATCAACATATAGTAGCTGGTAACATTTTCTCGACCTAGAAGGTTCATAATCGTAAGACAAATATTGAAATTTTCTCCAATCAAACTATGTTCAACTAAAATCATGCAGTAGTTTCATTTATTGTTAAGATCATACAAGGTTCCAAAGTCCATGACTACCTCCATAAAAATATCATCTGAATCAACACACACACAGAGACAAAATAAAATCTGCACGACTTCTACACGTGTTGTCCTAATTGCCTTTTCCCCATGATGCCTTTGATTAGAGCGTCTCTTTTGCGTAAATTTATACACCTTTTCAACTGCTAATTGGTTTAAGCGTTTTAGCTACTTTTTGTCAACTTTGCGTCGCAACGATCCCATTCCTTGTAGACACCTGTGCTTTGTGTCAACAACATACTTTCAATAATATTCTCTCAATAATGATGATAAAATGTACAATACTAAAACTTCACTAACGAAGATAAAGCGGTTTGCGAAAAACGAAAGGGAAAAAAGAACGAAACCTAATACAAATATGTAAAATCATCCCCCTAGTTATTGATTAAAATCGTCTTTGTGCAACGTTTCATTATTTATTTTTTAAAAGTTAATGGAATTATTGTAACTTCATAAAATAATGCATGGCAAAACTAAGAGGATGAGCTGTCAAAATGGCTATTTGCGCCCTTTTAATTCCAAGTGTCTAACCGGTGTCAGAGGCAGTCCAACGAAGAATTTAATAAAATTTACTTAATAGAAATTCAGGCTAACGGCATATTTTCATGGATGTAGTGGTCTCGTGCTCAGAATACATATGCCTAATTCACACATAATCTATGGGGTGAATTGCACCAACACTGCGTCAAGAATATAAGTTGGTTAAATTTTATATCAACCAGTGTCTACCATTTAAAGTACAAGATGCTGTGAAAATAGGAAATGAAATATAGCAGAATACGTGTTCAAGCAAGCAACTGACTTATCAATAAAGATCTCATTTAACTTACACCATGGACTGCTCACGTCATATCAAAGATTCCACCTCACTACTACAAAATTCCTATTCGAGACAAGACAGTACCGGACAACAAAGAATTTTAAAATCTAAAATAGGCAACTGTTTAGATGTACGAAAATTAACTGTGTTTAATGGAAAATAATTTCCACTTGAAATCAACGATGGCAACAATATCTTTATTGGCATGGTAAAGATAGCAACAATGCTTTTATTGCCATGATAATGATAGGAACAAGGTGACCAGACGTCCCGTTTTAGCCGGGACAGTCCCTTTTTTCCAACCGTTGTCCCGTTTTTTTTCTGACTCTCGAACGGGACGCCTAAATGTCCCGTTTTTAAGTAAAAATGACCTAGGTGTCCCGTAATTATTATTCAAAATATAAATCGTCAATGCAAATTCTACTCTCTTCCGTACCAACACTCGTTGCCAAGGTTCAGCCGTCTCTAGAACTTCTGAATTTTTAAATGGGAATTGAGTGTTCGTGGTTCAAGTGGGAATTGAGTGGGAATCCTGAGTGTTCAACTAGTTGAAAGAGTTGTTGCGTAGAACTCGGAATCGGGAACCATTATTAGTTGTGTGGGACACGTAAAGTTAGAAACGGTGTGT